>NC_133336.1:69292069-69407069 GCF_042186555.1 Aquarana catesbeiana | reverse complement strand
AGGCAAGTTAAGTCAATGTAAGGTAAAGTTTAACTTTAGTTATGTTTGTAACTTACAGCATTGTTGGAGCTAGACATTCACAAATCATGTTTCCACCAGTCTCATCCCCTTCAGGTCATAAAAAAATAGTCTACAGCATCCATGAGACAGAATTGTAGACATCAGGCATTGTGGAGAGCCCTTTAAGGACACTTTTCCCGTATTTTTCTCTGAGCTGGATACAATGGGAAAAAACCAAGACCCAAAACCAAAAAATAGCAGATCCAAATTCCTTTAGAGGACCAGTGTTCCCCCTCTATCAAGTCTTTGCTCACGATCCTCTCAGTACAGAGCTCAGCTAAGGAAGAATTCTCTTTGACAAACCACCGTTCCCAGCTTCTGGGTTTTAAACCCTAAATCTATATTCAAATCTGGCTGAAGGTGTGTACAGGGATTTATAAAAGCCTCTTAAAGGGGTAAATTTACTAAACCGTGACAAAATCATAGCAGTCTTACTTTAGACCTCTGAAGTGGATGAGAATTTTAAAGAGACACTTGTTTATTTAGGTAACTGTGTCCACTCCTGCATGATTTTATTGACCGCAAGATTATAACAAAGTTATTAAGCTGGGGGGACAGAGGCGAGTCAGTGACTTGCACCCTCCTCTCGCATCATCAAATACACTGGCTGATCCCAAAACCGCAGATCTCCTATTGTTTATACAGAGGTGGTTATATCTCCCCTAAATATCACTTTTCCTGCATGTGTTGTTCTTTTTCTAAGATGCGCAAATGTTTGCCTGTAATACAAAAAGCTCTAAAATTCTATGTTTTTAGGAAAATGATTTGCTGCTCGTATTGTACATTGCTTCTGTGTATTACTCCAAAAAATACAAATTTGTATTTATCATTGTGCATTTCTAATAAATTATTGTTGTTCATACATTTTCTATGGTATAGATATATTTATATATATATATATATATATATATATATATATATATATATATATATATATATATATATATATATATATATATATAAAGTATTTGTTTCCCTAATGTTTTTAATACTGTCCCCTTGTAAATCTGTTACACGTGTCATTCCAAACTAAACATAATTCTATTTTTTAAAAAACAGAAATCGGTAAACCGGTGCAGCTCAAATCGGTTAATCAATACCACCCTCAACAGTGCAGGTTTTCTAGATTTATTGATAGAATGACAGGTAAAACAGCTAGAGTTCTTATTCAAAGCTTTTACTAATTATCAAAGCTGTGCTTCTACCTGAAAGTCTAGGAAACATGCACTGCTGACAAGCAAGCCAAAACTGGACTGGAGACACTGTTGAAAACACTGTGCTGCAAGTTTAACTCCTTCAGGTATAATGCAATAATCCTGGTCTTGCTTTTGCTGTGATAATTTTTTTTTTTAACTATAACATTTTTTAAAAGAGGTTATGTATTCATTGCATATATTTTAAAGTTATTTGGAAAATCTATGTTACAGAATCATAAATTTGGTATATAAATTAAATTTTTAATATATCTATATATATGTATACATAGATATACATACATACATATATATACATATATCAATCATTACAGACATACATGCACACAGGTGTATGTATGCAAATTTAAACCACAATCAGTAGTTGCATAAATGATTGCTTGGTATATATAGTGTCATTGGAGCTGTTATTTGTTGCCTGATTGTCCTTCGGGAGCAACAGTAGCCTGCTTCCCTCCCCCTGTTGTGCGTTGTGTTTTTTTTTCTTCCTTCCATAATTTTTTCTCCCTCTGGCTTAGAAGTGTCAATCACGTCCCTTCTGCCATTGGCTGGAGAGTTTGCGTCAAAAAGTTGCCAGTGAGGTGCCTTGTCTGCAAATGTTCACAAGAGAGGGACAGACCTTGAGCTCTAAGCAAGACTCGAGTATTTTGCAAGTCTAGCACAAGATCCTCCTCCTGCTACCCCTTTGTATGTGACTGAAGAGGGATATCACATCTTTAAGCTCCTAGGTTGCTCCTAGTCATCCCAGGAAGGCTGAGGAGTCACTTTTTCCCTATAACCTACTTGTTTCAATTTTATTTCAGGATAAAGACCAACAGCCTTAGCCAATCGGTTGACGACCATCTAAGGTAAGTCTTTGAAACCTTTTTTTTTTATTACTAGCATGATATTGATGCTGATTATATGTGCTGATGACTATGTACTGATTATCAGTCAGGCTTATCCCAAAACGAAAGGTAGCTGCTGTTACACAACAAGCTGCAAGTTGTTGAGCTATTAGCCTAATTAACAAAGAAATAGCTCATATAGGGCCAGTAGGAGCCCAACACAAAATTTGTGTATGTATACAATAAATAGCTGGCTGCTTTTGTCATTGTGAACAATGCATTTCGATGGCTTGATGCAACATCTCCAAAAGTGCCTAAAACAATACAGAATAGGCATTTAAGCTAACGGATCTCCATTTATTTTTAAATAAACTAAAATCAGTGTCTTCATTCAGGAAAAACACAAACAGTACTAACCAGATAATTGGGGAGGCGGGGAGTTCCTTCCCCTGTCGTCTCTCCCTCTCTCTTTATTCACTGTGAATTGAAGGGTGATTTTTTTTTTTTGTTATAGGAGCACAAGGGATGTTTAAAAAAATAAGGCTGGGATGTTGGAAATTCATAGTGTTACCTTGCTGACAAACTGATCATTTTAATGAAAAAATAAATGCCATTAAAATATTGGACTCTCAATTATTACAATTATTGACAAAAAGATTTCTGCCCAGACTCTGTCCAATAGGTTGATCCAGAAAAGTCATTCTGAGAAACAGATTTGTCCAGGGGCAGCAAACTCATAACAAAGTCCAATGGTACCAAAAACTGTTTTATTTGTTATTGTGCAGTGCATACATTTTTTTTTAACTCCTGCAAATTTTTTTGGATGAATTATTATTACAAAGATTGATACATTTGAGTGTACATCACTAACAGATGTTACCTGCAACAGCAGATGTTGTGAGTTAATTAAACAACACATAATTACACACAAAGTGCTGCAATGTTACGTTAGCATAATGTTTATTTTGAAGCCAGAATAATCACAAAACCAATTACATCCTGTTTATTGACAATTAAACAAAAACACGTAAAAAAAAAAAAAAAAAACAATATATATATATATATATATATATATATATATATATATATATATATATATATATATATATATATATATTCACATAAATATATAAATATTTTGGTCAAATAAATAGCTGGTTCATTATAAATATTTGAAGAGAAAACATAACATACACAAAAAGTCCATTAAATAGTTTTCGGAAATGGCTCTTTTTAGTTTCAGTTGCTAAAGTGTTCAGACACTAAAGTTTAACATACTAAGTTTTAAATTATTTATGCTTCTAAATAATGCATAACTGTTGATTTTAACCATCTATGTAGTTAAAAGTTAGTACACATTGCCTATTAGCATAACAATATTTCAATACTGCAACAATGTAATGCAAAAACAACAAAAACCAACGACACCAATTATAGACTGTAATATAGTTTTTGCCAGTAATTAAGGAAACAATCGAAGCAACGGTAGCAAAATAATTGTGCATCCCCCTTCATATTTGGTTGATAGTGGTCAAGTCCCATGTACTTACACTATTGAGAGTTTTCATCATTTTTTCCCTTGTTATAGGAAAAGGCCCGTTAGAGTATATGTGTTTTTGTTTTATGGCTATCAGGCAGAAAATTAATCAGCACCAATGCTTTGCAGGGCTGAACATGGCGTTGTGTAATTAGGGGACTTGTGCCACTCAGATTATCTTGTTAATTTATCATGAAAACATTTATTATAATTAATTATTGGGCAAGGCAATTATTACTTGAGCAGGCGTAGAGCCACTGGTTAAGAGGAAATAACGACAGACTATAGTTCTTGTGCAGCCGTTTGCTGAACTTATTAAATAGGAGGGGTAGTTCGGGCAAAAAAAAGACACTGGTCTTTGTTCCAGATTAAAGATATATATATATATATATATATATATATATATATATATATATATATATATATATATATATACACACACACACAATTAGTTACCTTGTTTATATTATTTTAATACTCATCCTAGAAAGTAATAGAACTATAGAGTAAGTATTCTAATGAAAAACTACTTTTATTTTGTAAAAAGTTATTTATTATGATGTCTTACTTATACCCACTTTTTGATATTTTTCTGAAATGCTGAAAATTCATCACAGCATTGTTTTAATTTAATTGTAACACTAGTATGTTGACCAAAGTAAATCTGACTCATCAAAAAAAAAATGTTTTTAAAATTTATACCAGTAATCCAAAATGCAGAATGGTATAATGAAATTATACCTTTGCAAAAAATAATAATAATAATAACAATATATATAGATATATATATATATCTATATATATATATATATATAGATATATATATATATCTATATATATATATATAGATATATATATATAAAGCATTTAGACTAAAAATAAATCTATAAATGGGTACAATTCAGGCATATTACTAGGCTTTGAAAAAGTAATTTGTAAGTTATGTAAATTTAATAGAGAATTTTCTGTCAATGGTATCTGTAAATTTGCACATGAATTGTCAAAAAAATACCGTTTAATAAATACCCTAAATCAATTATCTTGAGACTATGATATTTTGATATTTAAATATCCCAAAATGCTAAATCTCTTTAAATAGGGATTACTTAGATTTTTCATAGATATGATGTGACACAAACATATACTTGCTCACTTGAAATAGAAAACTTCCTACTTTTTTGGCACTGGAAAATGTTTATTTTTAAAGGCATTAACAGGAGAGAAATCCAAGTTGTGTATTTTGGGCTATAATGATATTACCTTGCCTCTCCCTGTGTACCCATCCAAGTTCAGAACGTCTGCTGTCCATGATTGTTTTTTAATTGGAATTTAAAGAGCTGTTTGTTTAACTTTGTCTTTTTTACACGTATAAATAACATTTTTCAGGACACCAATAAATCAGTCACTTACCTCCAAATCTAATTAGGACATCTACTAATTAGGTGAAAATGGATGCTGGGGCTGCCAGAGAAGATTGATCTTGCTCAAGTTAGATTTTGTGTATTGCAAAGTTGCTACTGCATGAAAAAAAAAAACAGGCTTACCCCAAACGGTGCTTGTAACAAAATGCACTGGGATAATTAAAATGAATGCGTTTTCTAATAGCTAAGCAGACTGAGCAGAGATTGGTTTCCTGAATTGTGTCTTTGTTTCTTGTGAAAAAAAGCTTTTGTTTTCACCCATTATTTATTTAGCCAAGGAGTCCTTTGTCTCTGCAAATGGCCCCAATCAAGTTTTGTTTGAGACAATTAGGGAGTGTTAGCCAATGAATCTTATGCAAATGGGCAGACTTGGGTGCGCGTTGCAAGCAATTCAACACCTGGTTTTGTCTCGCAGGAAGGCGTGTTGTATGGCCATGGGGTGTTACTCTTTTTTTTTTTTTTTTTTAGGACACATTTATCTAGTCAGCATCCCCTTGGTCCACAGGGCAGCTGGGGGTCTCAGAGTCCTTTAAGAGCATGAGCAATTGACTAGTGAACCTCACACACTAACAAGCCACCATAGGTAAAGGACCTGCCCCCAGTACTCTCTGTTAATCAGCAAATTTCCATTGACTTGTAGAGAAATTGCTTTAAAAGGAAGATTGAGCCAAGGAGACCTAGACTGCCTCAACCAGTCACCACGATTCCGGATTGCTTTGCCGTTTGCCCTCCACGCCAAAACATTAGCATGATGTCTTATCTCAAGCAACCACCTTATGCAGTCAATGGACTGAGCCTAACCACCTCTGGGATGGATCTGTTACATCCATCCGTGGGATATCCTGGTAAGTAATACTTTAACTAAACCTGGTTATCTAAGCTATGTAGGAAGCTTTTTGAGGTTATTAGAACAGATTTTCACCACACTCTTATAGATTTTCTGTGTTGGGCTTAATAATCAATTTAATCACACATTTGGACTCGACTAACTACAGTAATACCAGCATTTAAACAATTCCTCTATCCTATGTACAGGGTTTAATTTCTATGTTTTGGGTTTTTAAATATGCATTCCTTAATAAGTCCTATGAGTGTGTTTATTATGTATTATCACCTGTCTATTTTATTTATAAATTGTTTTTTAATTTTAAATTCAGTTAAATATATAGTGGTATTACTAGTATAAATGTATTTGTTATACATTTAACTGTTAATATAAATAGTAAATGAGGCACTAAAGTGTGTAAAAATCATCCAAAAATCTACATGTTGCTTTAAAAATTGTTTAATTATATTGTGGGCATTTTATGATGTTTATTTATAACTGATATAATTTATTTTTAAATATTTGCATGTAATCTTACACTTATTTTAGTTTTTTTTTTTAATTATAATTTGTGTTCAATAAACTTGATATATATAATGACACTTTGCTGTGTCTTCAGCTACCCCCAGAAAGCAGAGAAGGGAGAGGACCACGTTTACCCGGGCACAGCTTGATGTCCTTGAAGCACTTTTTGCCAAAACTCGTTATCCTGACATCTTCATGAGAGAGGAGGTGGCTTTAAAGATTAATCTACCAGAGTCCCGAGTACAGGTGAGACAAAATTCCCAATTTTCTAGAGATATTCCAATAATTGAGTGATTTACAGACACTTCTTGAATTATTTCCAATTTTTTTTTTAAAGGATGATCTGTGTGATCTATTTTAAAGTGAAAACATTGTTCAGTTTTTAAAGCAGAGATTTGCAGTCACCTGAGGCACAATGCTCACATTTTCTTATAGCCAGTTTCATCACAGCTGTGCAAAGTTTAATTGTCTCTCTGTCCTAGGAGTGATCTCTAATGAAATTACTTTTTTTTTGATTGAAGGTTTGGTTCAAAAATCGTCGAGCAAAATGCCGCCAACAGCAGCAACAACAGCAAAATGGAGGTCAGAACAAAGTCAGGCCTGCTAAGAAGAAGACCTCTCCATCCAGAGAGGTCAGCTCAGAGAGTGGTACCAGTGGTCAGTTCACCCCTCCATGCAGTACCTCTGTGCCAGTGATCTCCAGTAGTACAGCTCCTGTGTCTATCTGGAGCCCTGCCTCCATCTCTCCTCTTTCTGATCCTCTTTCAACATCCTCCTCTTGCATGCAGAGATCCTATCCCATGACATATACCCAGGCTTCAGGCTACAGCCAAGGATATGCAGGATCAACGTCTTACTTCGGTGGAATGGACTGTGGATCTTATTTGACCCCTATGCACCATCAGCTCCCTGCACCTGGTGCTACACTTAGTCCAATGGGCACCAACGCAGTAACCAGCCACCTCAACCAGTCTCCAGCCTCATTGTCCACTCAAGCCTATGGAGCCTCAAGCTTGGGCTTCAACTCCACTGCTGATTGCTTGGATTACAAAGACCAAACAGCCTCTTGGAAGCTAAACTTCAATGCTGACTGCTTGGATTATAAGGACCAGACATCATCTTGGAAGTTCCAGGTTTTGTGAAACCCATTTTAGCAAGTGGGGAACTTTTTCTTGGTGACAAATACATTTGGACATTCCAGATCCTCGCCAGGTCTTTGGCTAAAGAACACAAAAGACATTGTATTTCTTGTCCACAAATCCCCTTGCTGGCAAGTACTGGAGTGGATCTCAACAAACTTCTCAAGTCTTGGAGAAAAAAAAAATAAAGACACCTATTTATGTCTTGATACAGTTGTGATCACCATAGTTTTTAGCAAAGTGTTGGATAAAAGTTTGAAATGAAGTCCATTCTAGCTCAGGCAGTTACTTAAGTCCAGGCTCAGGGGCTTGTCTACACCCAGAGCGGTGCCCAGTGTTAGCCAACTTTTGGGTCTACCAATGGAATGGCCACGTGACTACTAGATGGCACTGAACATTTCAGGGCTGAGTGAATTTGTGCGTTACTGATTGTCATAGATGCACTACTTTATTTAAAGAAACAAAAACAAAATAATAATAATAATAATGTTTATAAGGAGTCATTATGTAGTTTTTAAAAAGACAATCAGTGTGTGTCTTCTATCAATGGTAAATCTGTGTTTTTTTTTAATCTGTGCTAGACTTTAAAGCTGTGATCTCCTGTATTATATGCAACTGTGAACTCCAAAACACAAGGAGTTCTGCTGTGATTCAATAGATTCTAAGTAACATTCCCAGTTCAGAGAGAACCTATTTATCATTCAAAAAGAGTGTCTGCCATGGATGAACTGAAAAGAAAGTTTGTTTATTCTTAAATATTTTCCCTCAAGGTATAATTGGATATCAAATTTGAAAAAGCATGGATTCTGGCTGCCGAAAAATATCAGTTTCTTTAAAAAAAACAAAGACTTTGGTTAATATTTGACCCTATTAGATTATGGAAAATAATTGGCGTTTATTCTTGACTATGTGAAGGAAGATCTACCTAAGTATATATGATGCATAGAACTCTTTTTTATTCATTTTTGGATCTGGCAAACATGTATGATTCTATTAAAATGGCTCTAGCACAATGTTATGTCTTACTCTTTGATTGTGCACTGTAACTAATTGTTGGTATGGGGAAGTATGCAACGCTTAAACACCTGAGTAACTTTTATAATTGGTGTCATGCTCAAACATTTTCCCTGGCACGTTGAGATCAGATACACTACTTAAAATGGTCAAGATTTTATCTTTATTTTATTTACTTTATATTTTGTTTTCTTTTTGTCTGTGTGGTCAGCTGTAAATGAATACTTTTGCATTGCATAGCATACCAAAACAGTCCGTTTGCTTAGCATTAGCATAGCTTAATTAACATGAACATTAAGATATGACTAGACTGCCCTGTTTTTCAAGTTTTCTTGCTCACAGTGGTGGTATCTGATTTGCCACAAATCTATACTTTTTTTTTCTACAAAGACAGAAAAAAACATTTGAAGCGTAATTAATATCTGAACAAAAGGGCGTTTCAGAATGTGAAAACCTGTAATTTTATGCACTGAACAGAAGGCGCGCCTTACAATTTTTCTACTTCTCTTACAAGAGCTCAGAGGTACACAAAAAAAAACTTTACCATATGTTTTACCCCGCAGGTAAAATATGCAGTTACATCAAATACTACAAATATTTTTTTTCATAACCATTTTCTATTCATTATGCATGCCCTAGCAACAAGTTCAGGTCTGATTAAAAGTGTAAATATGAAGTTAGTTGCAACTAGTCATTACTTTCCTACTTACTTAATGTCAGTATCCAATATCTGCATCTTTCAAGCTCCATTAAAATACTTAATTTGCTTCCAACTGGGAAAACATAAACATTCCAAGATATGCAACTAATTGAATACTTTCTGTCCTCCAGGCATACAGATATATTTCATCACATATGTTGCTATATGTTCATTTTCTAATTATAAATTAATTGTTGATCAATGCTAATTTATTGTTTATAAAAAGGAAAAACTATATTTAGTGTGGCTGCCTGATAGACTTTAATTAACTCCACCTTTTGCATTTATTTCATGGTATAAAATGTTGTTTAAACATTAATGCTATAATACACTCTTGAAAGAGGAATACCCGCATTAGGGTATTAGCAATAGGGCATTATAATATAATATAATATTCTTACACCTATGTTATTATCTATCTATCTTTCTATCCATCTATCCTTAAAAAAATTGTCTGTTTATATATGTGTGTATATATATATATATATATATATATATATGTAATTCTGAGTGTGTGTACCTTGGATATTCGATATCCTACATCATGTGCTAATAACATGTTTTTGTAATCTGATGTAATAATGACCTTTAAATTTACCTCACAAAGCTCAAATATACTACTCATTACCAGCACCGTCATTACAAAGGGAATGACAGAAAAGATCCCAGCAAGGCATGTTTTTTCCACAATACATGGAATTTTAACCCCTAACACTGAACAACAAGAAAAACTGTTTACTCTTTACTAAGCGAAATTATACTTAACATTGTACCAGCTGGAAAAGTGTTAAAGAAAAATAGTTTTTGGAAATTAGTATGATTAAAAAAAAATCTATTTAAAGCTCTTCAAACTTAAATTAAAACAAACTTTGCTATTGATAATAGTAGTAATACAAATTATATTTTTAAATTTAAACATAAAACAAATGCACTTCAGCCATTCTTCTTTAATTATATCTAATATGAAATGTGATTTTAAAATGGCATGTAAAAAACGGTTCTCGATAATGTTATCACTGCTATTTTTGTTATTAAAATTTTTACATGCAAATTCAATTATTGGAAATGTATTACACCAGAAACAACCTACATTTTTTCCTTTTTTGTGTGACATTTATATCTAATAAATGCATTTTGCAAGCCCCTTCAAATAATTTTATTCCAAATACCAAATTGTTAATACTTGAAAACACATATAGGTTTGCAACACATATAGGTTTGCAACTTCTAAATTAATTTTCCGCATTGTGATAATGTGTTATTGATACAACAGAAACAAATTGATTTCCTTTTTGATAAACATGTATTATTAAATAATAATACCTTTTACATTTTTCTTCTGGTACATTCGTTGTATAATTATTATTCAGAATTATTACAATTTTCAAAAATTTTACATACAACAAAAATGTCATTCCCTATGGAATAAGTAACATATTTAATTCCCCATCTGTATTATCAATGTAATATATATATATATATATATATATATATATATATAGATATAGATATAGATATACATCTATATCTATAGATATATATATATATATATATATATATATATATATATATATATATATATATATATATATATATCTATAGATATAGATATATATCTATATCTATAGATAGATATATATAGAGAGAGATCTCTCTCTCTCTCTCTCTCTCTCTCTCTAGATATATATCTATATATATCTATATATATATAGATATATATAGATATATATGATATATATATCGATATATAAATATATAGATATCTATATATATATAGATATCTATATATATATATATATCATAACAATATACAATATGTGCATACTGTTTTTATATTTATTTATTTTTTTGGTGTAATAATAATCTTTAAGTTTACTTTACAAATCGTGGGCTCATAATCACCATGTTCATTACAAGAGGTGTTATAAAAATGCTTCCAGGAAATAGTTTTCTCCACAGTGCTTTCAATTTGTATCCCTAACACTGCATAACAACACACATATTTTACTTACTTTAACACAAGACATTTGTACAGAAGGTAAGAGATTAAAAAAAAACATTATTTTTTTAAGTTATACTTTTCAATTAGAAACAAACCTTGGCATTGATATAACAATGAAAATATTAAAGGGATTTTAGAAACATGCAAAAGTAAATAATAAATATCAATCAATTGATGATAAATGTTATAAGAATAAATGTACAATAAAAAAACAGAACAAAATCAATAGAAGGAGGATACAAGTGCATAAAATAGAAGATCTAGAAAGATTTCAGATATTTCTGGGCAAAGGTAAGCTTGAAAGCTGTTTTAAAAGACATGGAGTGATTTTATGAATTATTACAATTATATACATAACATTGCCTTTGGCGAATGACATTTTAACACACTCTAAGAGGAACACTTTGTTGAAATTGGCAAAAGTAATTTGGTATATTTTAAACGTAATTCAACGTAGTGTTATAATCTCTCCAATCATACAAGGTCTGACATTATTACAAAATAAAAATACAATTTTTTTTTTTTTGAAAAGCAAAATGAAAGTTTAAACGTGTGTGAAAAACTGTAAGTGCTCTGAATTAGTTCCTTGCAAAGTTACTTTTGATCAAGTAAGCAAATACAGATAAGGACTATTGCTAGACCAAATGTTTTGTACCCTGCATATTTAGTTCAAAAGAAACATTAAAGACATGCTATATTCTAAAAAAGCATTGATTTGGCGCAAGAAAAAAACAAAACACTTTGAAACAAACTTCTTTAATAATAGTTTTGCTAGGAAAAAAGTACATAAAATGGAGGAACATTTTAGATATTTCGAAGTAAGCTTGAAAATTTAAATGTTGGTAGCCTTTGGGATAATGCATATACATCTGCCCTAAGCAGAGGCCCCTCCCGGCTTCTAGGAGGTGGCTAGTGGCCAAAGGCTGCACAAGAGCTAGTCCCCCCTCACCCCTCCTTTTTGTATTCTTTTAAAGTGCACTGTATTGTATAGTCTATCCTTTCACATTTAGCTGAGGTGTGAGAATATGCCAACAGGAGTTTAACATTGATCAGATTCTTACTAGAAAAAAAAAATGAAATAAAAAAAAAGACACCTTGTTCATCTTAAGTTAATATGGTAAAGAAATAGTTGCAATGCAATACACTTCTCATTACACGCCCAGGGGTTTTAAAATAAAAAGCTTTATTTCTTGTTAATTAAGCTTATTCCTGTGAAAATGCATTTGAATAATGGGCCCCTTTTTTTGGAACACAAGAAAAGATGAATAAAAGGAGAAAAGGTGGAAAAATATGGCCTTTTTGAGCCTACTTAAGTGTCCAATTGCCGAACGGCATTAGTCCTGTGGTTCAATTTAGACCCTGTCAGATGCTGTGTAAAGAACGATAGTGCAGGCAGATTCCGACCATCTGAGTTTGTGCATTTATTTTGTTACAAGGAAAGTAGAGCACAAGCGTAAACGCTTGAGGAAAAAGACTGAAGTCTCGTTAACTTTCTATTAGTATTACCGTGGGAGGAGGTGGAAGTATTTAGGGGACAGTTCCAAAGGCTGATCTTAAGCCTGATGCTAGAGCCACATAGGCTGACAGCCACTGAAAAGCGAAAAAAAAAAAAAAAAAAAAGAATTCATTCACATTGCTTCAGACGTTCATGTGTACCTCTCTGATAGCACATAATACATAATATTTTTTCTTGGAATTTATTTTAACATCACACCAGTAACCGACTATTCTTTAGACGGAGCATTGCATTTATTTTCACATTTGCAAATTGAAGGTTAAAAGTGACTAACCAACATCTGTTTAACCCTTGACATGTTGCTGAATATATAAGTAGAATTTTTTGCAGTGAATGTTAGAGAATAATCTATAATCGAAGGATGCAAGCAAACCCTAGAAGAGTAATATTTTTATTTTGTAGATGTTTCTATATACATCGTCATCTTCATTTGCTTGTTCTCTAATATTTTGCATATTTAGAATAAGGTTTTTGAGTTTGCACCTGTGTCTCAGACTGCATTAGTAGCACACTAACACTCTCATATACATTCTATTTACATATTGTATATTAAATAAATAAATAAATATATAAATAAATAAATAAATATATATATATATATATATATATATATATATATATATATATATATATATATATATATTTATTTATTTATTTATTTAATATACAATATGTAAATAGAATGTATATGAGAGTGTTAGTGTGCTACTAATGCAGTCTGAGACACAGGTGCAAACTCAAAAACCTTATATATTCTATTACACACATGTTTAGGTTCAATTTACATCCCCTATAAAAATCACAGTCACTTCTATTTTTTTTCTATACATAGATTCACGATATTGATATTGCCAAACAAACACATTACATTTTTTTTTGTAATATATATAAGCACGAGTACAGTTTAACACAGTGCACTGTTAAACTCTAAATTAAAAAAAAAAAAAAAAAACTCTAAGGCTCTATGCGCACTGGGCTTAAAAAATGCCAGTTCCTCTGGCAGAAAAAAAAACACGCACATTTTTTGTACATAGTTTAGATGGGTTTAGGAGAGTTTTGCATTTTTTTTCAGCCAGAAAGCACCAATCAGAAACGCAAACCAGAAGGGTTTTTTTTTTTTTCCTGCCTCTAAACGTTGAGCTTAAAATATGCCTGTAATCGTCCTAATGTGCCTTTGATACATAGAATAACATTGAGCTGTTTCTACAGGCAAAACGCAAAACTCTAGTAGTAGCAGCGATTTTTAAGCCAGTGTGCATGGAGCCAAAATTTAGTTATACATCTACTAGTATTCATATACCAAGTACTTCAGAGGAAAAAAAAAACATCAACTATTAATACACTAAATATGATGCTTTATATGGTTTGCCCTGGTCAACATTTATTGGAACACTTAAGTTGGAAACTTACAACTAATTCTAGTACTATTAAAATCGACTCTCAAGGTCAATTTAGACTTTTTAGTCTCATGAACCATTAATAAAAAATCTGCTTATATTCAAATAGCACTCAGGAGCTTTGATAGTGGATTACCAACTCCTAATGGATGGGCGATCATTTACCCATCTAAGCAGGAACGTCTAAAGTATTGGGGGTGCTTGGTGCTGACTGATGACCAGATTAGCAGACAGGGTGGCTCTTAGAGGCTGATGCTTCTGTAGTAGAATACATCCCCAACACCACTCTATGTATTAGGTTTAAATAGATTTATTTCAACATCATATGGTCCAAAAGGAGCAAATAAACCTTTTTTTTTTTTTTTTTGTATCTACTTACACTGTGTTTTCAGATGCGCGATGCTGATTTGCTTGATCACAACAGAGTGGTTAAAATGAATTGCATGCTTTGGGTAAGCAGATTCAGGGGTCTTTATATGAACGTAAAAAGCAGATATCTCTGGTTTATCAAGTTTAAACAATGGACAGGTACATGAAAGGGATGCAGAGTTTTTTGTAAAGATACTAACTATTACTAAGATAAGCATATTATGTTACCATCACACACTCCAAATATCTTTACATTATTTCCACACTGATTTTTTAAATTTATTATGCATAAAAACACAGAAATTTCTACCAATAATAAAAAAAATTCAGTCATACAATATGGATTGATTGTTTTTGCTGACATTCATATTTTTATGTAGTTTAAAAATTGTTGAAGCAATACACTTCAGTTTAACCTTTATAAATTGTCTGTAGTGTACAAGTTACAGACAGTGTTGATATATGTGTTAAATCATGGTCATTTCCATTCTAAGTATACAGATGAAAATTTACGAGAAGCTTAGGTAAATGCTCCAACAAGCAGGTCATTGGTTTGAAATTTTTATTTATTTTTATTTATTTTTAATGTAATAAGTTTGAATAAAAACTAGGTGAGAACATCAACTTTTAAACAAGGCTGCAGCACTCCAGGTGTCCACAAAAGTGAATTACATCCTTTTCATCTAGTTCTATTACCTGGCTGTGGATTCACTTGTGTAGGATAGACTGATTAACTGCAGGAGTCATTTTTAACACTGTCCACTTCAAACTCCCAATCAACATCAGAACAATTCAAAAATAAGATTTTTCCCCAGGAAGTAACTGGATATTTGAAGTGATCAGAAGGTAGTGTGAATATTGTTCATTTAGACCCAGTCTTAAGTTTGAAAAAAAAAATCAAAAATTAAACCATTTGTCACAATTTTCAGAAAATATGTATGTCCCTTCTATTTTTATAATCAATTGTTATTAAAGTGAAAAATAAAAAATAAGGTTTAGGGACTTTAAATGAACATATGACCTGGTAAGGCCAATTGTTCCATCCCTTGGGATTTTGAGTGAAAATTCAATTGTGCCTATTATATAACTATACAATGTATATATATATATATATATATATATATATATATATATATATATATATATATATATATATATACACACACAAATACATTTTCTGCTTACATTAATTACATAAATATATATCAAAGGACAGGCGCACTGAAACTAGCAAACTGTTTTTTTTTTCCTTTTGTTACAGGACCCCCACCCCTTCTAATGCCGGCTTAGTAGTGATTGTAACCTGCTCCTCACAAACACACACAACAATATACAACAGTGCAGACACACAAGCCTTCCCTTCCCCTAAGGTCTGGCAAACTCCAGGGTTTACAGAACAAAATGTGCTTAATAGGCAAGGAGGGGTTTTAATGGACGCTCTCACCGGCTTCCAGATTAATTCCACTTTTATTAGGCTCCAGCCACTGTAGATCCACTGGAATGTTTAAGGCATTCTGATTTGTTCAATATTCTTTATTAACTGCAGGAAATAATTACTTCCTTACTTCAAATAAGGATAATAAATGTGTCTGACACAATGCATACTTTATTTGCGTCTGAACAATAAGGAACTGCTTTGAATACAACTCGTTTAACCCCCCCCCCCCCCCCCCTATACTCTAAAACAGAAACTTAAAAGTATGCTGTTTAAATTCAAGTAGCTGCTACATTTTATAGTATATACTTGCAATTTGGATTGTTAATTAAAGTAAAATATGTTTTTCTTTGTTAAATAAATACATACTAATAGCTTACAGTAAATATCTCCCCAAGTTAAATGTGCCTTCCATTTTTGTTGTGCTATAAAGCAATAACATAAATACCCTTGATAGAATACAACATGGAACCAAAGAAATAATAATAATTTTATTAGCAACATATTATTATATAATTTTTGCTTCATAGTGTTTTATTTTTTAGACGTTAGTGTTTTTATAATTAGTCGTACATTTTAAAAGAATACATTGATATTCATATAAAAATTGTACAGAATAAATAAATGGTATTTTTACAGTTGGAAGTTCTTTGTAGAAAACTATAAAAGATTTTACTTGTGTACAAATTAAACTTTTCTTCCCCTAATGTGATGTACCTCCAGTTTTCTGACATTCTCTACAACAGAGATAGACATCAAGTTTTGCTCATCAAATTAAACGGTATAATGAAATATATGTCTCCCGTGCAGATTTCGACTAAAACAAGAGCTGTCCATTTCTCAAAAAGATAAACATAAAATAAAAAGACGCACAACCGAAGTTACAATATGCAACCCAGATCAGTAAATAATATCACCAGTTATCTGTTAACCTGTGTACTATTAAAAATGAGAACATAAGGAACTCATACAGCAGGGTACATACAATATTGTGTAAAAACTGTTACAATTTACTATTGTTGAACATTTATGGCCAGATTTTTTTAAATAAAAATCCAAAACTGTACTTTTACAAAAGACAAGCAACATGAGTCAACAGTGATCTGTCCCCTCAAATGTGAATTCTCACTGGGTATATATAATAAAGATTTACATTTTACCACAGTATTTGAATGCAAAAAAAAAAAAGATCAACAAAAAAAGATCTAAGGGCAGTAACAGTGGTAACAAACATGCTGGAAGATTTTTCCATTATTGATATGAAATTTTAATGATAGCGAGTGCTTATTTTCAATTGTTTACACTCTGTGCCTTTAAAGCTACACTCTAATGAAACTTCAAAATTGTAACCTTGAGATATTGTATATACAAGAAGTACAGTCTACTTCCTCAGTTCTTCCAATTTGTATCCAGCCATAGTTGTAGTACACAAGCCCACCCCAGCAGCTAGATGATCCTGGAACATGCCTGCTTGTATTTCTGGAACACCCTCTGTGGCCTCCTTGCTACCTTTACAGAAAACCTTATGCAAACAAAAATATACTAAGCAGTGCTAAAAGTTTTTCACAGCCACCAATCAAATCCCACCATATTTTGGAAGCTTGGTAATGAAGAGACAGAGGAGGTTTAGTAGCGTAAACTTGAGGAACTAAACTCCTACTGACCCTTGTCAGGAGCTGCACAAAAGGCTGGATGGAAGGGATTACACAGAACCCAGATAAAGGTGAGATAATAAACTTTGTCCAGTTGCAGTAGTTATTTAATAGCATTAGTAACACACTAAATACTTTGACCTATCATCTAGATTTGCACTTTAAAGTTTATAGCAACACCCAAATCAACATTTTATCCCAATATGCTTATTCTGTAGGTGCCAATATGAATGAATGAATTTTTGTTCAGCAAATACAATTCCATATATTCCAGATGATATCTTACTGTATATGACAAGAGGCACAATAACAAGATGAACGACTATGCCACTCATCAGACTTGATATATGGGACCTGAAGCACTCCAAGCGTATTTAGGAAGTGGTAAAAAGATTATCCATTAATATTTTGTCTGTATAAGTCAGCAACAGCTAACAATAATAGTCAGGGCCATGCTTGGAGGCAGATGCCTCCAGAGGTGCCCCACCACATGTAAATATGGCCATGTCAGGCAGTGGTAGCACTGCCTTTGTGTATGTGAGCACCTACCTACCAACACTCATACACTGGCAGTCAGCTTAGTGATGCAGAGACAGTTAATAGTGAATCTCAGCAAAGGGAAGATGCAGTGGCCGGTAGTGCTATTCTCATTGATGCTTAGTCTGCACTGTTAACAGGCTCTGTATCCCTGAAGATTCTCAAACACTGAGCTTTCTTGTGTGACAGACACAGTGGACAAGCATGGAACTCCAAAATGCTTAGCCTGTTATTTGATCCAGTCTGGAAACTCCTGTCTGGGCCATCCCTCCATCAAACCACCCCAATCAGAATTATTAGCAGCATAGCCCTGATAATAGTTTCCAGTCGTTCTCCAGTAAATGAGTGTATCGATTAGCAGAAGAGTCGTATGGCCACCATATTGGCAACAGACATTATTCTCTTCCTGCATGTAGGGGCCTTAAATGCGTACCGGCTAGCTTATCTCCAATCATTCAGATACAAAATATTCTCACTCATGTGATGAAGGCTCAAAAAGGAATTTTTAAATACTTGTATGTTTAAGGATGGGTTGAAAGCATCTGGTTTACCAAAGATAGAATTGCTTTATTTTTTATATTTTTGTAAAATAAAGCAATTCAATGTTCTGAAAGCCAGATGACTCCTATCCTTCATCATACACACAACAGGCACCTGTGCTGCTCAGACCATTGAAGGGCCTTTTTAGATGTCTTCTAACTCACCTAGTTCAGCACCTGCCTGAAACCCCCACAGAGGATCAAGGATTGGGACCCCCATGGCATCAAGAACAACCTTTGAAATCCTGCATGGGAACAGGGTATTCTCCAGTTGAGCTCATGGAAGGTTGTATATTTCTACCCAACAGGGTTACTGCAAGTCATTTTCCTTTTTATTCAGTTTATATACTTTTAAGGTAATCATTACATTTGAGTTACTTACTACACTATAAGGGCCCTCCCGCCTTTCCGGTGGACAATGCAAGTCACCCCTTGGTCATTACCCAACCTTTGGTGACCGAACCTCTAGGACACTTGTGGTCCACCACATCCTAAACTCCTTGTTAACATCAAACCCTGAATATATGATTGTTCGTAGTGGATATCAGGTTTCCTGAAAAAAAAATTTTTCATATACCACTAACCTGACAGGGCATTTGGGCACTGGTCCTGTAAACCATGGGTGATACACTTGGTCATTGCTTAAGAAGGTATATTAAGTAACCCAACCTGATTATAACCTGTCCATCACAATCCTGATTTTTTTTTTAATGATGATAAACATCAATTAATTCAAAGCTACTTTTGTTTAAGTTGAAATTGTTTGCTGTAAATTGACGATCTTGTACTAAATCTCATAAATCCTAAGATGCCATCAAAGGGGTTTTCCGTTGATGCAACCTGCCATCTACAAAGTCCAACCAAGTAATATGCATCTATCTTCCTTTTGAGTACTGATACAAAGTGAAAACTGCTTGCTATGGGTTACACTACTTTGTATACCATCATTGCTTTTTGTCATGCTTTGATAAACCTGATATTGATGCACATGACTAAGGTATAAATTTTACATCTAGATGAATAGAGGATGTCCTAAATTTTGGACCATCAGCTGTATCTTAGACACACCCACACAATGTGATCACACTATCAACTCCTAGAGATGCATCACCTATCTGCATAATGGATCCACAAACACTTGAGTTCATCCTAGTTCATTAAAATGAAAGTCTCCGCCTGAATTCCACACATACTTGCACAGTCTTGCAGAAATTTGTATTTCTTTGAAAAGTTAATCCAGTTCTGAGCTGGATTAACTGACAAGGATCCTTCTGATTGTCAGGCGGGTGCTTGGCCGCGGCTGGCAAAACTGTCTATTTAGTTTTTTTTCTCCCCCTTGATACTTATTTTAAAGCAGCGGGTGTCCTGCTCCAATCCTTGAAGGACAATATGCCCTTGATCAACATTTTTTTTTCTCATATTATATATACTTTTTGTTTGCTGAAAGGACATTTTTTTCTTCAAAGCATCGCCACAGCTGGTCACAGCTGGCTGCCTGTCAATCAGACTCAAAGATGCCCCCCTTTTATTTTAAGATGAATTGCCTGCCACATACATCATCATCTTGGCAATTCCTCCCAATATAGAACAACTGTTCTATACTCTGCTGCTAACTAGGGCATATAAGTCCCTTTCACTACTTATTTTTTCCAATTTCCTCTTTCTGTTATGATACATCAGGGGATATTTTCTATCATAGCTTCAAAATGGAGAGTATGGTGCTACAATTTTAATGGGATGTTCCAAGTTCCTGACACTAAAAGGGGTGGGATTTAATAAAAGTGCATGCTTTGCACATATATGGTCAAAATATGGGCTGGGATTGGAAAGATCAGGGGTTGGGCTTAAAGCAGATGCAAACCATAGCTGGACACTTGTATGCTGCAGCACTATATATAATCAATGATGGCCTTTTCTTGTTAATAAAATATGTGTTTTCTGTTTTTTTATCCTTTCTTGCATCTCAGTGCTGCTGATCTCTTTAAGCCTCTTTGTAGCCACTTCATGTCTACATGCATTCCAGTGATGACTGTTATGACATTTCTCAGGGCCAGACTTTTGATAACTGTGGCTATGTCTTTGTGATGTGCGTTGAGATGACCACGTGAAGTCTCTATTGGAAGCCCATGATATAGGGTGACAGCACAGGATTAGTAGATGGGGCTAAGAGTTGTTACCTTATAATAGGAAGGTCCTCATTTAGGACTTTCATGGCAGGATCACCAGGTATTTTTTTTAATGGAAGCTGCAGAAATGTTGAAAATGTCTCTTAAAATTACTTGAAGATGTTATGTTAAAGTGGTTGTAAACCTCAGTCATGGAATCTTAGCAAAGGACATGTATCTGTAGTGTTTACTTATCTCTCTCCAAAGCTCGAAATGTCGTTCCTCTGTTATCAGCATGAGACACTTCTGAGAAGTTGTCCCGACAAATGAGATAATTTTGTGTCTCGGGGGGGAGAGCTCAGAACTGAGCTTGTCTATTCAGAGCATAGTTCTTCTGCTGTGTGGAGGAGGGGTGTGTGCCTTTCCCCCAATCAGCTCTCACACAGTGTAACTGCAGTCTCTCCGCCCCCTCCTCTGTGCTGCTGAGAGATGAAGAAAGATTTACACGATCTGCACTTTTGAAGGGGTGTAGACAAGAGAAGAGTAACACGATCTGCCCTTTTGAAGCGGTGTAGACAAGAGAAGACTGTAGATAAACAAGTAAAACTTATATAGGAGGACTTGTTTCATTTCTGTGTATCATCTGAGGCTGTTCACTTCATTGGGTAATGGGTATATGTGTATATGTAACTACTTTAAAGCTCAAATCCAGGCAAACAGCTAAGTGCACAGATGAAATACAATTATGAGAGCTGTGTTAACTGCAAAATAATTTGTATTTCAGTTTATCCGGTCCTGAGATTTACACAGCTATGCCTCACAGAAAAGTACTGATCTTTCTATGATTTACCTTCACTAACAGCTTTCCTCTTCACCCCCAGTGACTGAATAGTTGTCAGAAACCATGAATCAGACTGAGACAGAAGTACAGTTAAATCACAATTGTTTAATAACAATAATAAAAAGGTAAACAGAGTAAACGTAGTCAAAACATAGCCAGAGTTCAGGAACCGGAACAGATAGTCAGACAAGCCAAAAAGTCTGGGGGCCAGAGAGGAGCGTAGTAGTACAGCAAGCAGGATCTGGAACCAGAAGGACTGTCAGCCAAGCAAGTCTTTAACAGGAACACAGGAGAGCGTCTCTAGAGATGTGACCAAGGCGAAGGCAGAGATCATCTGGCCTGGACGTCTTAAGTAGGCAGGATTGCCAAGCAGGATATTATCAACAGGTGAGTCACTGTGGAGAGAAAGGAGCTGGCAATTAGCCAACAGCTGAGCGGCCAGCTTTGAGAAGGAAAGGCGGAGCCCAGCCCCGACAATAGTGAAAGAAGAAACAGCAGACTGTTGAGCCTAGCCCTCTGCTCTTTCCTTCTATCACATGCTCTTTGCACTGCAAAATGTCTGAATGGCTCTTTTTGCTGATTCTACCTCCCCCTTTCTGAGCTCTGCTGTACAGGGACCACAAGAAGCTGATGCCACATCAAATTCAGATGCTGAATGTTGCTTACGTTAAGAAAAATCCTTTTTCTTTTTTTATAAATCATTTGTTTTGACATTTTATAAAGAGTTGATACAAACCCCAAGTAACTCAGCCAACACAGGGCAGGAAAAAGTCACTTAATGATGATTAAAGATCGAGAGGTCTGAAAAAACTGAGTAATAATTAAATATTATGCTATAATATTCTGAAAAGGTTTCTCTTGTAAGGACTGTTTATCCAAAAATGTTTCCTAACATTGTGTTACTAAATAAGTACTCTGAAAATTCTAGACACTTTGGGATTCATTTACTAAAATGGAAGAGTGCAAAATCTGCTGCAGCTCTACGTAGAAACCAATCAGCCTCCAGGTTTTATTATCAAAACTTAATTGAACGAGCTGAAGTTAGAAGCTGATTGGCTACCATGCACAGCTGTAACAGTTTCTGAGCACTCCAGTTTTAGTAAATCCGCCCCTTTGTGCTGTGTGTTCAGTCTTATCAGCAAGACAAACTTCTTCTTTTTCAACAGAACAGTTTATAGAGTTATTTAATTCAATGTAACAACCACCACTGAGGTCAAATTATTGGAGTGCCCAAACATTTGTCTGTCATCAGTAAATTGAAGACCTGCATATACAAAATTCTATACCCACACAGTTGATCCAGAGGAAGGCAAAAACGCCCTTATAAGGCATGGTCCATCTTGCTCCAACAGGGGAAAAAAATTGTTCTGATCCCCTAATGCAGCCTTTCTCAATCTTTTTTACCCCACATGAACCTTTGAAATAATTTTCAGGTCTCAGAGAACCCTGCTAATAATTACTATATTTACAGCTCACAGTACATTAGTGTGATGATAAGTAGGAAGATTTCTCCTAACATTTGTGGTCAATGGGAATAATCCCCTCTTAGAGGTCACTGGTGCCAGTGTTTACTTACCTGAGAGGTAGAAATTTCTTATTTCTCAAGGAACTCCTTGCAACTGCTGGAGGAACCTTAGGGTTCTACAGACCCCGGGATGAGAAAGGCTAACCTAAAGCAGTTGGATATTCCCTGGATCAACAAACTCTAGTGTTATTGCTTATAAATGGTAATAGTTACATTCTGTGCATTTATGAAGGAATCTAGCCTCTTTTTTTTTTTTTAAAAGCAATTACCTGAGCTGGCTGGAGGAAGTCTATTCAACATTTTCACAGCTCTTACTGTAATTAAGCCTTTCCATGTGAAAAGCTTATAGTACCTTTCCTCCAAGCACAAACTGTGTCCCCTTATCCTTTGCAATGACCTCAAAGAGAATACATTTTCCACGTATATCACTGGATAATTTTTGTCCCCGTTAAATTTATTTTAATACAGTATTTTCACAAGTCATGTGAGTACAGTAGGCATACCCTGCCATTAAGGTCTGCACAGGACCTTCAGCCTGTAACATATTGCACATCCTTTAATCTCTTTGAAGGAACTACCTGTGGATATGTGCTCAGTCCAGCAGCAGCAGCTGAACATGGCACTATGCACTATGGGGTTGATTTACTAAAGGGAAAAAGACTGTACACTTTGCAAAGTGCAAATGCACTCGGCAAGTGCAGTTACCCAGAGCTTAGTAAATGAGCAGAGACTCTGCTGACTTCCGTCATCCAAACATGTGCAAGAAAAAATGCTGTTTTTTTTATTTTCCTTGTACATGATTGGGTACTCTTTGCAAAGCGAAGCCTTACCTCATTTACTAAGCTCTGGAGAAACTGCACTTGCAGGGGGCAATTGCACTTTGTAAAGTGCACAGTCTATTTGCCTTTAGTAAATCAACCCCAATGTGTTGGCTCAGCTGCTTATAATTCAAGGCAGGAGTGCTTGGGTAAGGGTGACAACCCTACAACTAAACTGACTGTGTTTTGTTAGCCTAGGGCATAGAGTGCCTGAGGATATACCTTGTGGGTGTGATTTAATTGAAAACAGGCCTTATAGGAACATGTGAAGCAGGATATTTGGTGTTAAG
Source organism: Aquarana catesbeiana (assembly GCF_042186555.1). Lineage (NCBI taxonomy): Eukaryota > Metazoa > Chordata > Amphibia > Anura > Ranidae > Aquarana > Aquarana catesbeiana. The sequence goes on along the minus strand of NC_133336.1, from coordinate 69,382,780 downwards.
TGTAACTCCCCTTTGTTGAGAACAACAACAATCCCTGTGGGTGATCTACGTTGATTTCAAGGATTTTAACAAATGTAGATTCTGACCTTTTCTGTTCTGGAGAAATACCTGTTTGTTTCACCAAGTCCTGATTCTGAATGAGAAGGTCTGGTTCATTATAATCACCGGGTGCGCACTCAATGTTCTGATAATAAAAGCTGCAGTGTCTGCATCCCTTTATAAGCTTAGGGAGCATCTAACCAAAACTGTTTTTTTTTTATTGCAGGTGGTGCCTAAAATTTAGTGCCGACTTCTGGGAAGATTAGTGAGGCAATCACAGAAGCAGGAAATGACATTTCTGGGGGGCGTTTAATACACTAACTGTGTATAGAACACCTCCCTCCTGGTTACCATATTGCACTGAATTTTACAGAAAATTACAGAGGCTGCAGATTAAAGTGGAAGGATACATTTTTTTTTCAAATAACGTTTTTTATTAATCATAAAGTCAGGTAAGTTACAGAGACAATGATATCGTAGTGTACAGAATTCGCTATGCCAGCGACAAAACTGGCAAATAACCAGCGTCAGTAAACAATTATTCGGATGTATAAAGCTCAGATTGGGTTCCATATATAGTGCAATAGTCAACATATAGATGTAAACATGGACCCTAGCATCGTCTGATGAACAAAAAAAGAGAAAGAAATAGTAGAGAAGAGTAAGAAAAAGGGGGGGGGGAGGAGGGGGAGGCTCCATCAATAGCTCAAGGAGGATCTTCTCATCTATGCCAGTCTTCCCAGACCTTATCATGTGTTTCCAATCTGTCTTGTGGAAGGATACATTTTAATAATTTTATAAAATAATAATAACTACCATTAAATTACCATAACATTTTCATGCCTGTTGGCATGTGTTTTGTTATGCTGATTTGTTCAATAAAAACTTTTCTGTTAAAAAAAAAAATTACCATAACATTAAATTACAATATGGCTCGTTTAGCAACTGTATATGCTATATGATTTAATTTTAATTTTTTTTTTTGATTTGCTATATTTTTTTCACAAAAGTGGAGTTACCCTTTAAGTATTTAGGTTTAGATATTCTTTAATATACATGTAACTGACTGGAGAGTGTTTTTTTCTCTACAAAGTTTAAATTACATTAAGTATTTGCTATCTCTAATACAAAGTCTGTTCGAAAACACTCTACTTATTTAAAAGGCCCCAAAATAATTTTGTAGGGTCAGTATATAAATTCTAAATTGGTTTATGTAATAGAGGTTTTAGTAACATTTGTAGAAAAATACAGACACTTATCTGAGCTGAATCTAAACTGAGGATGCAGGCTGTTTTCCCCCGGCTCACCCTCCCTAAATTATGAAAAAGCATCAGCTGCAGAGTCCATGCGAGGATCGTCTACAGGCTTGCTGATTTCTCCAGGATTATTTTTACTAAAAGATCATAACGCGTTTAAGTGGTCTTAACAGACTGCTAATGCTTTGTGAGAGCCGTCATCTCTGCACAAGGCAGGTTCCTGTGCCATTAGCACCTGTTGTGGTTTGTGGATTTTTCTATGCAGTAGCAAATCCTGCTTGCCATAGTGCCGGGCAAACAACGGGTGAAAGGAAATCTGCATGAAGGGAAGCATGCTAGTTGCCCGGCAGTCTTGGTAAACCAATGGTTTTATTACTAAACTTGAATTATCCACAAGGCAACCTAGGTAGGACGTTGAAATGGCTAAGGGGTAAACCAGGGTAAAGCACCACTGGTCAAAACTGTGCACCTACCTATCACTAAACAAGGGCAGATACACTTGGAGGCAGTTGATGTCTGATGCCTCTTGCAATCCTTGTTAATGTCAGTTATAAGGATGGGGGATGAAAGCAGCTACCTTATCTAGGGCTCCATCCTGCCTTAGGCCGTTTACATCTATACACTGGGGGAGCACGCACCATTGTGTTTATGTTAAAAATTTTGTGGCACATGTTATTTTTGGGATATTTTGGAACATTGACAGATATTGATTTCAGTAAGCTGGCCCACTTAAAGTGGTAGTAAAGTCTTCTTTTTAACTTGTACCTACAAGTAAGCCTATAATAATAACTTAAATTGTTTAGGAGATATTCACACTGCATGCAGCATGCGCTCTGAAGGGACGGCATACCTGTGCTGTCCCTCCAGAGCTCTGTGCCGCGGCCCTGATTCCTACGGACATGTGCAGAAGTGACGTCATCGCGACTCGGCGGCCAGACAGATGGCTGGAGCACACAAACCTGGAAGGAAGACCGGGTGAAGATGGAAGCCCTGTCAGCAGTCACAGCATGCCTCTGGGGTGCTTCACTCTAAAGTATTTCATAATGTGCTAGTGTTACTACCGCTTTAAGGGCATAGCCTTCTCTGGCACTTTTTGTTTACAAGTAAAAATCTGTATTTTTTGCTAGAAAATCACTTAGAACCCCCAAACATTATATATATATATATATATATATATATATATATATATATATATATATATATATATATATATATATATATATATATATATATATATATATATATATATATATATTTATTTATTTATTTATTTAGCAGAGACCCTAGAGAATAAAATGGCATTTTTTTATGTCACATGGTATTTGAGCAACAGTTTTTCAAATGCAGTTTTTTTTTTTTTTTGGAAACAATACACTTTAATTAATTTTAATGCAAAAAGACACAATATATAACCACATTTTTGGGTAAAATATAAAAAATGATGTTACGCCGAGTAAATAGATACCTAACATGTAATTTTTTAGCTTCAGCCATACTCCCCATAAACCACTTGCAACCCGCAACATATACACTGTATTGTCAAAAGTATTGGTGCACCTGCCTTTGCACGCACATGAACTTTAATGGCATCCCAGTCTTAGTCCGTAGGGTTCAATATTGAGTTGGCCCACCCTTTGCAGATATAACAGCTTCAAGAGCCCCTTGATCCATTGCAGAACCTGTGTTCTTTGTGAATACCCAATCATGTGAAAGGGATGTTAAAAAAAAGTGTTTTTTCCTACACATGATTGGGTGTTTAAAGTGAACACAGCCCAGCTTCACCTTATTCACTAACAAAGTGAACAGCCTCAACACCTTTAGAAAGTCTTAGTAACTCAGAAGCATGCAAATCAGGACTTGACTTCACTTGATGCATGCTTGCTCAAGATAAGAGTCTCAGGAAGTTAAGAAGCCAACGATGGTCAGGCAACTCGTCTTTTTTTTCAGGAGTTTGGTAATGGCAGCCTCCTTATTTTTCTCAGCCCAGTTTTCCCTTTATTTGCCAGTTAGCACGTGGCAAATGCTTCATCTCATTCCCAGTTTATTTCCTAAGTTACTATTACATTTAATAATGACTCTCAAAGTCACTATAGAATCTCGCTCTAGTTTTCCAATGCAGGTTAATTAATTTGTTGATGTAAGTAGGGTTTTTTTATTTTGCCATTCTTTAACCATTTCCAGTCCAGGCCAATTCTAGCATTTCTCTCATGCACTGAAAAATTAGCATTTTGTTACTTAGAACCCCCAAACATTATATAATTTTTAAGCAGAGACCCCGGAGAATAAAATGGTTGTTGCATTTTTTTTTGTTCAAATATTTTATTAAGGAAAGTATGCGGTACAAATGAATTGGTAATAGTACGGTAAATATATGGTCATTGCAGGTATGACGTAACAAATTGAAGCTCAAAAGCGATAATGTGAATGTACAAAACATACAAAAAAATAATAAGCAACAGCTGGTGAGGGAGGACAGTCCCCCTGGAATATACATAAAAGTGGGCTGTAAATCTAAACATATGTAACGTAACAGTTGAAAGAAGGGGGGTGTTAAGGAAGAGTGTACATGTAAGGGCCCCCCAAGCCATGCCCAAGCCAATAAAAGGGGAAGGAGGACCAAAAGGCCTTAGAGAACTGTCAGACTGCAGTTTGGGGTGATCATTGAGAGTGTACTAAAGGGCAGACCTGTCTAGAGGCCCAAGCTGGGAGTAGAAAGGCCGCATGGGGAGAGAAAGAGAGGACAGAAACTGAAGAGATGGAAAGAGGCAGATGGAGAAATAAGTGAAAAGAATAGAAGAAAGCAAAGGAAGGAAAAAGGGGAAAGAAGGGTGGAGGGAAGGAGAGTGGAGAGAAGGGATCCCCTAGGGGCGTATGGAGAGTGTTGACAGACCCAAGATCAAGGTGGAGGAGGTATGTGTGAGAAGTCATGGAAGCATTAAGGTTTCATCAAAAGGATATTGCAATTTTTTATGTGGCACAATATTTGTGCAGCTGTTTACCAAATGCAAATTTTCAGGAAAAAATACAGTTTATTGAGTTTTAGTGAGCACAAACACCAAAAAACAACCAATTTTTTTGTAAAAAATAAAAGATGATGTTACACCTAGTAAATAGATACCTAACATGTCACGCTTTAAAATTGCATACACCAGTGGAATTCCACCAAACTACAGTACCTAAAAATCTCCATAGGCGATGTTTTAAAGGCCTTTACAGGTTGCCATTTTAGTGTTACACAAGAGGTCTGGCACTAGAAATATTGCTCTCGCTCTGACACTCGTGGCAATACCTCACATGTGTGGTGCGATGGCCGTTTACATATGCGCGTGGGACCGACACATGAGTTTGCCTTTGCGCATGAGCACAGGGGACAGAGACGCTTTAAGAATTGTTTTTATTTTTTTTTTAAACACTATACCTTTACATTTTTTTTGGATCAACTTTATTGCTATCACAAGGGATGAACAACATCACTGGTGTATTAGACCTCAGATCTCTCCTCTGGCTTCCAAAGCATCTGATCAATCTGAGATCAGGTTGATCAGATGCTTGAACAAGCCGATAACAGCTTGTTTACATGAAAGCAAAACTGGAAGTGATGAAATCCCCGCCACTTTTGGTTTCTGACATCACACAGTGGGAGAAACAACAGCAGTTGTTGCTGCCTGTCGCCGCCTGTCACATCCTTACTGGGCTCCCTGATGGGATGGGAGAGCCTGGTAAAGGCGGTGGCAAAAGTGAGGAGACCTCCTTCTACCACAGCCTGTAAAAGTAATCCAGCAGCTGTATAATCGCTAGGATTACTTTTACAGTGTGCAGAATTGCCAGCTGAAAAAAACGATACCAGGATCATGACTGTAGCTGCAGTCATGATCCCGGTATAACCACTTCAACCTGCCGCCGTTTATAAACGGCGAAGGGACGGGAAGTGGTTGAAGCAGTATGAAACACAAAAATGTAATATATTCTAGCTTACTAATCATTTAATGTGGTGGCTGCATTGGTTTTCTTTTTTAGGCTTTTTCCCTCTGTTTTTACCTGGTGATCTGGTCAGTAACACAGCTCCTGTATTAGAGTGCTCCCACTCTGGATGAAGAAGCACAGGGGGCACCTTTGGACAGCAGCATTGTCAGTCTGGGGGGCATAGAGTGTTAGATGTACTAATACATTTAGATACACAAATTGTATCTGAACTCCATCTAACAATTTATAAGAAATTACAGCAGTTTTTTTTCCTTTTGGGATAAAGGTTTTACATACATAAATAAAAGTTGATAATTGAAAACGCCCCTGTCAGTAGTAAAGTGTTTATCTCAACCTTCTAACTTCTACATTTGCATGACAGTTTGTTCTGTTGAAAAACATCAGACTTACTGTCTAAGAAATTGTAAGCTGCAATATAATAAATATTTGCTTTTGGGTTTAATACTGCTTTAAAGTATGTAAGGGTTATGAATAAAGGAGGCACCACATTCATTTGTAAAGTCATTAAATAAACATATATGTTCGAAATTCAATTTCCAAATATTGCATAAAAAAATAAAAATACATCAATAGGGTCCTGTTTCACATTAATAGATAAAGAATAACTAAAGAAAAAACTTTTTTTTAGCTGTGGATAAAGAAGGAAACTATTACAGCCAGTAGTGGTTTTTTGTTTTTTTGTTTTTGCTGTCTATGGGAAGCTAATTTAAAAAAAAATCATTTTAGCTTCAGATATTTAGATATATTTTAAAATATTTTTTTTTTTTACCCATTGGGTATTTATTTCATTTTTATATTTGCTTTGGTATTTTAAATACCATGTAATTATTACACAAGATTGATCTTGTGTGGAGTTCTTGAAAAAATACTAGGGCTGTTACTGATTAAAATTTTCATGTTCGATTAATCGTTTTTTTTAAATCGATTAATCAACTAATTTCGATTAATTATAACGCACATACAGATCCAACTACTTTTAGCTGATTTAGCACCATTGTTATGGCAACGGCTGAAGCCGGACATAGCTGGGCATGGCTAGGACGTCACATGTCATAAACTCAGCCTCACTGTGCCCATAATCTCAGCCTCACCATTCCCATAATGCAGTCTCACCATGCCCATAATCGCAGCCTCACCGTGCCCATAATGCTGTCTCACCGTGCCCATAATCACAGCCTCGCCGTGCCTATAATCGCAGCCTCACCGTGCCCATAATGCAGTCTAACCGTGCCCATAATGCAGTCTCACCGTGCCCATAATGCAGTCTCACTGTGCCCATAATCGCAGCCTCACCGTGCCCATAATGCAGTCTCACTGTGCCCATAATGCAGTCTCACCGTGCCCATAATCGCAGCCTCACCGTGCCCATAATGCAGTCTCACCGTACCCATAATCGCAGCCTCGCTGTAGTCAGTGCCTGTGCCTGGATTACACAGTCTGTGGGCATCTCCTGCTGTGTGTCTCGGAGCTGAGTATGAAAACTTTGGCCGTGCTGTGAGAAAAGTCCCGCCCTCCTCCTAGATCAGCTCGTGTGATAGACAGAACACTACGTCTATCACACAAGCTGATCTAGGAGGAGGGCGGGACTTTTCTCACAGCGCAGCCAAAGTTTTCACACTCAGCTTAGAGACACACAGCGGGAGATGCCCACAGACTGTGTATGACATATAGTGGGGGAGGAGGAGGGAGCGGAGCGCTGCAGCCACAGCTTGGCCCAAAGCGGCCCCAGGGCAGACAGCCTACTGATCAAAAAAATTTTGATTGATCAAAAAAAATTAACGCTTAATCAAGGAATTACCGTAATCATTAATTTCCACAGCCCTAAAAAATACACTTGATTTGGAAGCAGATTCCAGCCACCATTGACTATTTTCTGATTGCTGGTCCATATTCTACTTCAAGGAGTTAAGCTTTATTGTAAATGACAATATCAGCTTGCAATTATTTTCAGGTAGATGATATTGTAAATTATTGTCAGAGCATAAAAGCTGCTTCTCTTTAACTTTCCTTCCTATATATATCAGATTACCTTTAACTTAGGCAGATATTAAAAATGGCTTAATAAAAGTGCAATTAATAGAATTCTGTATTCATTTAAAAACTGGCATACATACCAAGTCTGTCCTGATACCAGCCTACACAGCAGAGCTCAAACTGGGAGTGAGGGACTGTACTAAGAGAAAATCAGGCTCTTCTACATGCTCATGTGCTAGTTACAGAAATAAAGAGGAGAGAGATGACTTAAAAAAAAAAATGACTTAACAGTCTTCTGCTGCTGCTTCATAATCCGCAGACAACACAGATAACAGGCAACTAGTTGACTGGTATCAGCATAGACACATCATAGACAAGAACACACTGGGGTTGATTTATTAAAAACTGAAAAGTGCAAAAATTGGTGCAGCCCTGCACAGCAGCCAATCAGCTTCCAGATTTTTTTCTTGTAAAAGCTTAAAGTGATTGTAAAGCTTTGTTTTTTTTTTTTTTTTTTAAATAACAAACATGTCATACTTACCTCCACTGTGCAGTTAGTTTTGCACAGAGTGGCCCCGATCATCGTCTTCTGGGGTGCCCCACGGTGGCGCTGGTAGCATCGTATAACCCCCTAGGAGAAGCGCTCTCCCAGGGGGTTATCTTGTGGGCGCGCTCCCGAGTCCAGCATTTGCATCCATAGACGCATAAATGCCGGACTCGGCCCCGCCCCCCGGCGCCCGCGTCATTAGAGTTGATTGACAGCAGCGGGAGTCAATCTATCCAATCAAGAGCTGAGACAACGGGCAGAGGGGAAGAGCACATCTCCTGCTTGGGAATTATGGGGCTCAGGTGAGTAAAATGGGGGGGCTGGGGGGCCGGTCAGTGACAGAAGTTTTTTCACCTTAATGCATGGGATGTATTAAGGTGAAAAAACCCGAGGGTTTACAACCCCTTTAATTAAACAAGCTGAAGTTAGAAGCTGATTGGCTACCATGCACCGCTGCACCAGATTTTGCACTCTCTAGTTTTAGTAAATTAACCCTACTGCGGGGTTGATTTACACAACTGGAGAGTGCAAAATCTGGTGTAGCTGTGCATGGTAGCCAATCAGCTTCTAACTTCAGCTTAACCACTTGCCTACAGGACACTTTCACCCCCTCCTTCCTGCCCAGGCCAGTTTCCAGCTTTCAGTGCTGTCACACTTTAAATGACAATTGCGCGGTCATGCAACGATGTACCCATATTAATTATTATCATTCCCCCCCCCCCAAATAGAGCTTTCTCTTGGTGGTATTTAATCACCACTGGGTTTTTTATTTTTTACTAAAGTTTTTCTTAGTTTCTGTCTAAAAAAAGGTTTTCTTAGCTTCTGTCAGAAAATTAAGTACTGCTGGGCACTGATAGGCAGCACTCATGGGCAATTATAGGTGGCACGGATTGGTGGCACTGATGGGCAGCACTGATGGGTGGCACTAATGAGCAAGCACTTATGGGCACTGACTTGCATCACTGATGGGCACAGAATGGCCTCACTAATGTGCACAAATTGACATCACTGATGGGCACAGATTGGCATTACTGATGGGCACAGATTGGTGTCACTGATGGGCACAGGCTGGCATCACTGCTGGGCACTGTTGGGGCTGTACTAATAATCAGTGCCCTTATGATCAGTACAGGTCTCCCCTGTGAGGAGATGCCACTGATCGGCTCTCTTCTACTCACACTCTGTCAGTGTGTACATGTGATTGGCTGTGATTGGACACAGCTGGTAACACATGGGTAAAGAGCCAAGTCATTGGATCAGGGTTGTGCCGTGCCCCAGGGACACAGCACGCCCGCAATCACCGTGCTGCTCGCACTGGTGGGCACTAGCAGGCGGCACTGGTGGCCACAGATACTTGGACCACTGTCCCTCTGACACAAGCCGATGATCGGCTTTTTTTTTTCTGCTCACGCTGTCAGCGTGAGCAGAAAGAAAAGCTAATTGCCGATCTTTTGTTTACATCACGTGATCAGCTCTCATTGGCTGACAGCTGATCACATGGTAAGGGGCCAAGATCGACCCCTTACTCCGATCTGTGATCAGCCAAGTTTCATTGACTTTGTGATCACAGAGCGCACCACGCACGCCCTGCAGGGGGCGCGCAGGCAGCTCATGCACGGGAGGACGTCTATCGATGGCTTCCCGGCAATTAATGTCCGCTCTGTAGCCGTCATTCGGCTATAGCGCAGGCGTGAGAAGGTTAATATTTATCATTTGCGACAGGGCTCCTTTAAAGTAGCAAGACAAAATAATCTCGAGGCAACAAAACCTACCAGGCCCCACCAGACACATGGATGTAAATCACTTTTATGAGTAAATCAAAATGTAAAACTGATTTTCCATTAACAAACTTCAGTATTCTTTATAGCAACATCCTTTTTCCTTCTCTATTTCAAGACAAACATACACAGGTGCAGGTGAACGTTCTCTAGTTACATTTGGCAGGAAGCAGAATTTGCTCAAGCTGAGGTCATTCAGGTGAGTGCATTAATGCAGAAAAAAAACAAAAAACAATAAAATCACACTTCTCTGGGATTTAGACCATTCGTGCTGGAGAGAACAGGTAGTTTAAAAAAAAGATTTATTTAGGTGAAATTGAGTCCAATTTCATAGCAGGTAGCAGGAAACGATGTGTTAGAAGGGGAAATGACACCTCTAAGAGGTTTGGTTCCAAAAACATAAAGTACATTTCAGTGCAAAATTAAAACATATTCAGGACATCTCTGCAATACATGCACGTTACCCCATGTTTATCCCTTTCAAGTCTACAAGTACATAAAAATACCTCTTGGTCCTGGCTAAGGATGAGCTCCGGCGTGTTCGCATACTCCACGTGCAGAGACCACCAGGAAGTCGGCATGGCGCTGCGCTAATCACAGGCAGTGAGACATTTCCCGATCTCTGCAGCCGCACATTGGGAAAATGTCTCACCGCCTGTGATTAGCGCAGCGCCATGCCGACTTCCTGGCGGGCTCTGAACGTGGAGTGTGCGAACACGCCGGAGCTCATCCTTAGTCCTGTTATAAGTGAACTTAGATATAAATTTCCTGTGGTGTTCTATATTGCAGTTTAACAATCATTAGATGCGATGGTTGCGTTCATTTTCTTTTCTTTAGCTTTTTTCTAGAGATGCACCGAATGAAAATTTTGGTGCTGAAACTGAAAATGCAGGATCCACTTGGCCAAAAACCGAAACCGAAAATGACAGTTTTTAAAAAAAAAGATATAGATATATCTTTATATATAATTGTATTATATTCTACTTTTTAATTAACATCATAAATTTAAATGAATATGAAATTATTGGCGGTCATTAGCGACACCTGTAGTGCAAGAAAAGCTCAAGAAAAATGAATCCCTTTAAATGAATAAATAAATTAAATTTATAAATAAATGTATGTCTTCACATTGGTCAGTTGCGCTTCCATTGTGGTGTTAAAAATCTTGCTTGCTGCATTTTTGGGCAGTTAAAAAAAGCGCACCAAAAACGCACCTCCCTGTTGAAATGCATTAAAAGTGCAGCAAGTACGCATCAATAATGCACCCGTGTTGCGTTTTTGATGCGGTTTTTGAGTCACAAGACCTATAAAAAACACACAATAAGCACAGTAAAATCGTAGTAAAATCGCTGTAAAATCGCGTGCATCTTTGGTGCCATTATCGGCAAAATGCCAAGAACACCATTTTCGCCTTATGTGTCTCAGCCGCCGAAATTTCGGTGAATCTCAACTTTTTTCCTTCTATTTTCACCTGTTGTTCTGGCCAGGAACACACCTCCTGTATTAGTGAGACACAACTCTGGAGCAAAGAGCACATGAGGCACAGCAGACAGTAGCATTGTCAGTCTGTGGGGAAGGGTAGTGTTAAATGAACTAGCAGATTTAAATACACTAACAAAACTCAAGCTCACACTTTATAATCAGTTACAGCAAACAGTTTTTTTTGCATTTGGAAGAAAGGTTTTGCATGAACAAATAAAAGCTGATCATTGTAAGTGCCCCTGTTATTGTTAAGTGGTTTGTCTCATCCATATACACTTATACATTTTGATGGAGAGCTTGAGCTTGTGAAAAACAACAGACTTGTTTGCTGGATCACCAGGTGAAAATAGAAGAAAGAAAGCCTAAAAAAGGAAACAAATACAGCCATCACATCAAATAATTTATAAGCTACAATATAATAAATGTTTGCTTTTGGAGATTAATTAATAGGGAAAAGCCAGCAACCTGAGACTACATAAAAGAGCAGTCATGGTTTACTGCAGCACCCTCTGACATCTACCCTCAAAACATAATTCCAAACTTCAGGCTTCAGGCAAGAGGGCCCCCACCTCTCTAGCCAAGCATCCATAGAAAGTTTCCTCTTGCAAGTTCTCCTTAATCCAGGCTCCTTCAGGCCTTCATCCAAGCACATGCTGAAGCTTAACCACTTGCCGACCAGCCACCGTCATTGTACTGCGGCAGGTTGGCACGTTCCTGCGAGCCGTCGTAGCTATACGTCGGCTCCTTTAAGCGGGAACCGCCAGAGGCGCGCGCGCTTCACTGCGGGGGGTGCAGATGCTTGTGACCAGCGATCGCGGGCACGAGAGGCAGAACAGGGACGTGTGTGTGTAAACACACAAATGCCTGTTCTGTGAGGAGAGGAGATGCAGATCGTGAGTTCCTAATAGCTAGGAACCACGATCTGTCATCTCCTATAGTCAGTCCCCTCCCCCTACAGTTAGAACTCACAGTCAGGGAACACAGTTAACCCCTTGATCACCCCCTAGTGTTAACCCCTCCCCTGCCAGTGACATTTATACAGTAATCAGTGCATTTTTATAGCACTGATCGCTGTATAATTGTCAATCGTCCCAAAAATGTGTCAAAAGTGTCCGATGTGTCCGCCATAATGTCGCAGTCACGATAAAAATCGCAGCTTGCTGCCATTACTAGTAAAAAAATAATAATAAAAGTGCCATAAATCTATCCACTATTTTGTAGATGCTATAACTTTTGCGCAAACCAATCAACATATGCTTATTGCGATTTTTATTACCAAAAATATGTAGAAGAATATATATCGGTTTAAACTGAGGAAAAAATTAGCTTTTTTAAAAAAAAATTGGGATATTTATTATAGTAAAACGTACAAAATATTGTGTTTTTTTCAAAAATGTCGCACTTTTTTGTTTATAGCGCAAAAAATAAAAACCGCAGAGATGATCAAATATCACCAAAAGAAAGCTCTATTTGTGAGGAAAAAAAGGATGTCAATTTTGTTTGGTTACAACGTCGCACGACCGCGCAATTGTCAGTTAAAGCTACGCAGCGCCGAATCGCAAAAAATGCTCTGGTTATTGAGCAGCCAAATCTTCTGGAGCTGAACAGGAAAAGCTCTTCAGTAACAGGGGAGAGGCCCCAGCAGAAAGCCCCCTGATCAGACCCTCCCAAACATTTATCTTCTTCCCATTCACATCTTCTGGGCCTCCCTTCCAGAGATTGGCTGAGCTCAGATAAATATTTATAACCCAGTGGCTAAACCTCCAACTCTGTTTCTGGAAGTTTCTTCAGGCAGGAGCAATCAATCCCCAGGCTTAGGGGGACCTGACCAGGCCTGGAATATAAATTGCTGCTCAGCTGGGTACATCAGTCAAAAACAAAATTTAGCCAGCCTAGGGCAGTGGCGCTACATTATTATAACCTAAATAAAACCCCCGATATTACAGTAATTATTCTGCGGCAGGGCGGCACATGCAGGCACAATAATGTACATGTACGTCATTGTGCCTGCTCTGGAATAGGCGTGTGCATGTGCCCCTCCTGTGGCCTCTGTATCCACCAGGTACATTGAATTACAGTCACCAGTAATTGGTCATAGTGATCACATGATAACAATGTAAACAACCTCTCATGACTAGGTTAACCATTCATAAAGAGCTTGCTTACTGTTGTGATCTGTGATTGGCCCACAGCAATCACATGGTACCTGACTACCTGTACAATGTGACTAGCTGTAGCCAATCACAGATCACAACCAAAAGCAAGCTGTTCATGAATGGTTAACCCATGTTCACTGTATAAGCAATAACAGAAATAAAAAACACAAAACAAAAACCCTGGTCACCCTCCCAGAATTCCAGAGTAGTAAAGTGTCACTATGATGACACTGAGCTGCTCCGATGGCAGGGTGTAAAAAAAAATACTGTCACTAGTCAGTATTCCCAGTCACTGCTACACCAGAAATATGATGACACTGTACTGCACTGGTATTTAAAAAAAATGTGAAAAACAAATATTAAAATTTTCTTTTTCCAAAAAGTTGTGAGAAAAAAATTACAACTTCAAAAAACTCACCATGCCTCTTACTAAATGCCTCCTTTTAAAAAGGGGGGCATTTGGGGGGAATTTGTATTGTCCTGGCAATTTAGGGCCTTAAGAAATGAGGCTCTCAGTACATCAGGATTAATCAATGTACTAATACAGTCAGGTCCATAAATATTGGGACATTGACACAATTCTAATCTTTTTGGCTCTATACACCACCACTATGGATTTGAAATGAAACAAACAAGATGTGCTTTAACTGCAGACTTTCAGCTTTAATTTGAGGGTATTTACATCCAAATCAGGTGAATGGTGTAGGAATTACAACAGTTTGTATATGTGCCTCCCACTTTTTAAGGGACCAAAAGTAATGGGACAATTGGCTGCTCAGCTGTTCCATGGCCAGGTGTGTGTTATTCCCTCATTATCCCATTTACAAGGAGCAGATAAAAGGTCCAGAGTTAATTTCAAGTGTGCTATTTGCATTTGGAATCGGTTGCTGTCAACTCTCAATATGAGATCCAAAGAGCTGTCACTATCAGTGAAACAAGCCATCATTAGGCTGAAAAAACAAAACAAACCCATCAGAGAGATAGCAAAAACATTAGGTGTGGCCAAATCAACTGTTTGGAACATCCTTAAAAATAAAGAACCCACCGGTGAGCTCAGCAACACCAAAAGACCCGGAAGACCATGGAAAACAACTGTGGTGGATGACCTAAGAATTCTTTCCCTGGTGAAAAAAACACCCTTCACAACAGTTGCGCAGATCAAGAACACTCTCCAGGAGGTAAGTGTATGTGTGTCAAAGTCAACAATCAAGAGAAGACTTCACCAGAGTGAATACAGAGGGTTCACCACAAGATGTAAACCATTGGTGAGCCTCAAAAAAAGGAAGGCCAGTTTAGAGTTTGCCAAACAACATCTAAAAAAGCCTTCACAGTACTGGAACAGCATACTATGGACAGATGAGACCAAGATCAACTTGTACCAGAGTGATGGGAAGAGAAGAGTATGGAGAAGGAAAGGAACTCCTCATGATCCAAAGCATACCACCTCATTAGTGAAGCATGGTGGTGGTAGTGTCATGGCGTGGGCATGTATGGCTGCCAATGGAACTGGTTCTCTTGTATTTATTGATGATGTGACTGCTGACAAAAGCAGCAGGATGAATTCTGAAGTGTTTCGGGCAATATCATCTGCTCATATTCAGCAAAATGCTTCAGAACTCATTGGACGGAGCTTCACAGTGCAGATGGACAATGACCCGAAGCATTCTGCGAAAGCAACCAAAAAGTTTTTTAAGGGAAAGAAGTGGAATGTTATGCAATGGCCAAGTCAATCACCTGACCTGAATCTGATTGAGCATGCATTTCACTTGCTGAAGACAAAACTGAAGGGAAAATGCCCCAAGAACAAGCAGGAACTGAAGACAGTTGCAGTAGAGGCCTGGCAGAGCATCACCAGGGATGAGACCCAGCGTCTGGTGATGTCTATGTGTTCCAGACTTCAGGCTGTAATTGACTGCAAAGGATTTGCAACCAAGTATTAAAAAGTGAAAGTTTGATGGATGATTGTTAATTTGTCCCATTACTTTTGGTCCCTTAAAACGTGGGAGGCACATATACAAACTGTTGTAATTCCTACACCGTTCACCTGATTTGGATATAAATACCCTCAAATTAAAGCTGAAAGTCTGCAGTTAAAGCACATACTGTTCGTTTTATTTCAAATCCATTGTGGTGGTGTATAGAGCCAAAAAGATTAGAATTGCATTGATGTCCCAATATTTATGGACCTGACTGTATATACAGTATATATATCATAAACATATATTGGGATTTTTTTTCACCAAAGACATGTAACAGGATATATTTTGGCCTAAATGTATGAAGAAATTAGATTTTTATTGTTTAGAACAGAAAGTAGAAAATATCAGGGGTTTTTTCAAATGTTTCAGGTTTTTTTCGTTTATATAGCAAAAAAATAAAAAACTCAGAGGTGATGAAATACCACAAAAAAGAAAGCTTTACTTGTGTGAAAAATAAATCATATAAATTTCATTTGTGTACAGTGTTGCGGGACGACACAATTGTCAGTTAAAGTAGTGCAAGTGCTGAATAGCAAAAAATGGCCGGGTCATGCAGGATGTGAAACCTTCCGGAGCTCAAGTGGTTAAAAAGCCTTAGTATATCACTCCATATACAGTACATATAACTAAAATCTCCTTTTGATATTCCATCATATACAGTGCGTGTCCATGGTTATAACCATCAAGCATTGTATTCATTGTTACAACAATCCTTGTTAATAATAACGTTCTCAGTGATGAGCCAGCCTATTCTCTACATCTTTCATAGATAGAGTCCACTTCTTCTAGACTCTTTTCCACATTTTGTCATGTTACAACCAAAAAAGTAAATGTATTTTATTGGGATTTTATGTGATAGACCAACACAAAGTGGCACATAATTGTGAAGTAGAAGGAAAATGCTAAATGTTTTTTTCAAACATTTTTACAAAAAAAAATCTGAAAAGTGTGGCATATATTTGTATTCAGCCCCCTTTAGGTTGGATTCACACCTATGCATTTTTAGTGCTTTTTGCATTTTGCAGATTTGCACTATGGAACGTGTTCTATAGGAAACAATGTTAAATGGACTGTAGTGCAAATCTGCAAAATGCAAAAAGCACTAAAACTGCATAGGTGTGAATCCAGCCTTATTCTGATATCCCTAACTAAAATCTATGGGTACCAATTACCTTCAGATGTCACCTAATTAGTAAATAGATTCCACCTGTGTGTAATTTAATCTCAGTATTATTACAGCTGTTCTGTCAAGTCCTCAGAGGTTTGTTAGAGAACCTTAGTGAGCAAACAGCATCATGAAGGCCAAGAAACACACCAGACAGGTCAGGGATAAAGTTGTGGAGAAGTTTAAAGCAGGGTTAGGTTAAAAAAAATATCCCAAGCTTTGAACATCTCACAGAGCTCTGTTCAATCAATCATTTAATAATGGAACGAGTATTTCACAACTGCAAACCTACCAAGACATGGCCGTCCACCTAAACTGACAGGCTGGGCAAGGAGAGCATTTATCCGAGAAGGTAACTCTGGAGGAGCTGCAGAGATCCGCAGCTCAGGTGGGAGAATCTGTCCACAGGACAACTATTAGTCGTGCACTCCACAAATCTGGCCTTTATGGAAGAGTGGCAAGAGAAAAGCCATTGTTGAAAGAAGGCCATTAGAAGTCCAGTTTGAAGTTTGCGAGAAGCCATGTGAGTGCAGGGGGTGGGACAGCAAACATGTGGAAGAAGGTGCTTTGGTCAGATTGAACTTTCTGGCCTAAAAGCAAAACGCTATGGGTGGTGTAAAACTAACATTGCACATCACCCTAAATACACCATCTCCACCGTGAAACAGGGTGGTGGCAGCATCATGTTGTGGGGATGCTTTACTTCAGCAGGGGCAGGAAAGTTGGTTAGAGTTTATGGGAAGATGAATGGAGCCAAGTACAGAGCAATCTTAGAGGAAAACCTGTTAAAGTCTGCAAAAGACTTGAGACTGAGGTGGATGCTCACCTTCCAGCAGGACAACAATCCTAAACATACAGCCAGAGCTACAATGGGATGGTTTAAAACATATTCATGTGTTAGAATGGCCCAGTCAAAGTCCAAACCTAAATCCAATTGAGAATCTGTGGCAAGACTTGAACATTGCTGTTTACAGATGCTCTCCATCCAATCTGACAGAGCTTGGGCTATTTTGCAAAGAAGAATGGGAAAAAAAAATCACTCTCTAGCTGTGCAAAGCAGGTAGAGACATCCCCCAAAAAGACCTGCAGCTATAATTGCAGTGAAAGGTGGTTCTACAAAGTACTGACTCAGGGGGGCACCATACTAATGCACACCACACTTTTCACATATATATTTGTAAAAAATGTTGAAAACCTTTTATCACTTTCTTTCCACTTCACAATTATGTGTCACTTTGTTTTGGTCCATCACATAAAATACATTTACATTTTTGGTTGTAACTGTAAAAAATGTGGAAAATTTCACGGGGTATGAATACTTTTTCAATGTACTGTATCCTACTTTACATGCCACAAAATGTGTCACTTGTACACATGCAAACATTTACTGTGTACTCACTATATTCCCAAATTTGGGAACATAGTAAATGTAAGTGTGTCTACAACTGACACGTATGAGGCATGGAATGTAGGATATATAATATATATGTCTAATGCATGTTTAGATGATGCAGAGACTATTACCTGCAAATTTCCTAAAGGAGATTTAAGGGATTACTACATTAAAAGTCGAGTTACCCTTTAAGCAATTGACAGAGTAATTGCTCTAAACCACTAACAGCTCCAACTAGTGGCCAATCTACAAAATTACAATATTTATTTTAATCTAAAATATATAGAAGTGCAAGTGTAATCATTAAAAAAATTAAGGTAAACAAAAGATGTGTTCACTATAAATGTACTATACTTCACCTTTACTTCACATTATATATGGAATTATTGGTTATCCTATGTGTATACATTCAACTAGTAACTTAGTTTCTAATTGCAATATTGTACAAATATGTCTGGGCCATTTTGTAGGTCTATTCTCTAGGCAATGTGCCATAACTATTGCTGAACTTTCAATTATCCCAACAGGTCAGATAACAATATTTTAAGTATGTTTCTGTAGTAGTACTGGCGAATGGCCATCATGAGTCACCCCTATTACACAGACTTTAATGAGTACATGCTAGAACATTAAATGAGTTGATAAGGTATTACTTCCAAACATGGTGACATGGAAAATCTCATTATCCCTGTGAATAAGTATCAACTGGATCTTTCTGTTGTAGTATAGGTTTTCAAGGGAGCCACAGGAAATTTCAAGCTGTAGGAAAGAAAAGTTCAACATTGCTCAAGTCATTAACTGCCTATGTGTTATTTTTACTGATCAGATTGTTTGAAATAGCTAGACCATTCTTTCTTCATCCAGGTTACCCCTTTTATGATGCACATACAAAAATAACAGTGTTTATTCACTAAAGGCAAGGACATTTTCACTTTTTTTAATGCAATGAAAATTCTCTTTGCAAAGACTAGCCAATCACAAGCAAGAAAAATGAAAAAAAAACTGTATTTTTGCTTCTACACATTTAAATGATGGAGGTCAGCAGAGCTTCAACTCATTCACTGAGATAAGGGAAAATTCCCTTACAAAGCCCATTTGTCTTTAATACATCATCTTCGCTGTGTCTGTGTGTGTTGGGAAGAGGGGGGGTTCTTAAAGTTTTTGTATAATCAGAACCTTAATTTTGAGTTCTGGATAGAGCAGGTCAAGATTAAAACCCCAGTGGACTTATTCTTTGCTGCCTGTGTCCCATTGGGGAGATTTCTGTTTAATTCTTGTTCCTTCACCAGTAAAAGAAAATGTCCCCAATGAGACAACAAAATGATGGGGAAATCTTTGCTACAGATTTTCATTTATGTTTTGTTCTGATGACAACTACTTAGCAGAGACATGGACAACAATATAAACTTCAACACTAAGCAGATCTTATAAATGCGCCACCAATAAAGACCAGAACCACAGAACCAGTCACAAATAATAATAAAAAAATTAGCATAGCAGCCACTAAAAAAGAGAATCATTTAAAACAATCAATTACCTATAAATCTATACTTAATAAAGGTAAATAGTGGTGCTACAAATAGTGATATCACTTGAATAGATCCCCCCAGTGATAGGATGTAGAGAAATTAATAGTCCATGAATAGTTCTATATACAGACTTTCTTTATTGTTGCCGAACTTCCAACTGTCACCACACCATGTGAGCAAATGTGCCACCGCTTCCCCAGTCAGATGTACACTCACCAGCTAATATTGCCTCACACTCTCGTGTTTTGGCAAAAACAGCAGTCACCTCACACCAGGTTAGAGTGACATCCCGTCAGATAGAAGTCCATAGAGCAACATAATCTGTGGAGGAAATAAACTCCAAATAGTGTGATACTGTATAAAAAAGTTTATTGAACATATCCTTACATCACCAGCCTAATGGTCATGCACTTACCAGAAGGCAATGAAAATTATCGCAATGGTATCGTGTGTGATGCCAGATATATCCGGTCATGGCGAGCATAAAAAGCTTTAAATTTCGCCCGATCTCCTCATCCAAAATACTCTGAACGTCACTTCAGGTGGTACATCATCGTCACTTCCGGTTGCCGTACAGCCACGTCCTGACGCATTTCATCATACCGACTTCGTCCTGGGATTGGCTATACAGCACGACATCCTCATTTAAGTACTCCCACTTATGCAGAGACTCAAATCCAACCCCCACCAAACGTCTAGCATCGTATACCCTC
Organism: Aquarana catesbeiana; assembly: GCF_042186555.1. Lineage (NCBI taxonomy): Eukaryota > Metazoa > Chordata > Amphibia > Anura > Ranidae > Aquarana > Aquarana catesbeiana. The sequence goes on along the minus strand of NC_133336.1, from coordinate 69,362,785 downwards.
ATATGTACTGCGAAAATAGCACTGAGGCTCAATGTAAAATTAAAAAATCATTATTACAATACAAAGCCAATTAATCACAAGTCATGAATTAATATAAATTCATTATAATATGGCCATATATTGCACAAATTCTTTGATTGAGCATAATGACATCAAACCTGTTACAGTAATATATTTGATCACATAATATAAATCAGTATAAGCAAATTAAATACAAACACTAATTCAATAATGTAAAAAAATGGTTATAACATTATTATACTACTCATGTTAAAAATTATTTATGAATTATTATGAAGCAATTTAGATCCAGCTCTATATTCAAGCCATGCGGTGTACTTTAAGACATTTCATAAGAAGTATCCATTTCTTCTCCCTTTGGGACAAGTCCCTAACTCTATTGGAACCACTCCATGACGAGAACACACAGTCTATGCCGCAAAACTGCAATAAAGTTGGATGCTTTTTAAAACTGTTCCTAATATTAGTCAGATGTTCACCAATACGAATCCTAAGCAGTCTTTTGGTCCTTCCTATATAGAACAGGCCACACAAACACCATAATAGGTATACCACATGTGTTGTATTACACATGATAAACTCATCTATTGCAAAGGATCTACCTTCCCAGTTAGTAAAATGTGTACGACCCCTGTTACTTACTTTAACTGTTCTGCAAGCAACATTTTCTACAAGAGTAGAAACCTTTTTTGTCTATATGTATTTTTTGTTGTCCAGGAGCATCCAAACTCTTTTTGACTACTTGGTCACCGAAATTGGGTGCTTTCCTATGCATAAACTTAGGTCGATCAGGTAAATAAAGGTCCCAAATGTCTGTCCATACAGAGAATATGCCAGTGTTTTTTCAAATTCTCCTCTATATCCCTATACTGACAATGGAAATCTGAAATAAATCCCAATTGTTGTGGCTTATTATCATCCTTGTAGACCCTATCAGGAAGGCACTGGTTTTTAGGAATCGCACCTATTTCACAAATCCTTTCTAATGCACCACTATTATAGCCTTTTTGTATGAATTTATCTTTTAAAATCCCAGATTGTAAAACAAAATCCTCATATTTACAACAATTGCTTTTAACTCTCATTATTTGTCTCTTAGGAATATTTCTAATCCACATCGGGTAGTGACCACTATTCACAGACAGATAGCTGTTCTTATCTGTAGGCTTAAAAAAGACTTTTGTGTCCAACCTAGGTCCTGACTGTTCAATAGTGACATCCAAAAAATGAATACTAGTGTCACTAATCTGAAAGTCTAATTTAATATTGCTATTATTCCGATAGGAAAGAAATTCCTCAACGGTATATTTAGGACTTACCCAAATGAATATCTATATACCTACAATAAAATAATAATCTTCGTCTGTGGGTATTAAAAATATGTTTTTCTTCCCATTCAGCCATGAACAGGTTGGCGATGCTGGGAGCAAATTTTGCTCCTATAGCAACACCAACCTACTGAGCGAAAAAAACACCCTGGTACCAAAAAATGAGGGATACAATAATCCAAAGCTTTGCCTAAAAAACATTCCTGGTTATGCGGAATGTCAATCTTCTTTACTTAAAGCCCAGTTTAGGGCTAGCAACGCATCCTCAAGTTAAATGATGGTATATAGTGATGCTACATCCACAGTAACCAAAAATACCGGCTCCTTGAATCCCAATTTGAATTTCTTCAAGGGACTTAAAGAGGTCTTTAGTATCTTTGAAATAGGCCTCGGTCACCTATGCGCTAGGTTGGAGGAATTTATCCAGATATTCACCTAGTCTGGCGGTGACCAAGCCTATACCATTCACGATTGGTCGTGCCGAAGGTACTGTTGCATTTTTATGTTTTATGGATTTTTAGTAATGTATAAATCACCACAATCCTACATGCGCTAGGGACCAAATATCTTTCCTCTTTTTTATTTAATGCATTCATCTTAAAGCCTAAATCTACCAGATCAACTAGTTGTTTACTATACAACTCCATGGGGTCACTGTGAAGTCTTTTATATGTTTCCCTAGCATTCAACATTTTCATAAGCTGATTGTGATAGAAAGTTTTCTCCAATATTACCCCCCCCCCTTATCTGCTGGGCGTATGACAATATTATTTCTACCCTCCAATGATTTAATGCCATCATTAATATGTGTAGGATTAAACTCCTAATGTCCTAAAAAATAGGAGTAGTTAGACTGAGAGTAACCATCATTGTATCCTTGATGAGCCAAAGATCTCAACTGGTTCTGAATGGGGACCCGATGATCAAAATTTGCAGATTCATTATAGGGAGTGGAAGGAGGGTGCTGATACCATTGCTGATCATTACGTGCACTCTGATCCCACTGTTGATTTCTAATTTCCTGTGATGGAGGTCTAGGTGATTTAAACGCCCTTCCACTGGAAGGGGCCTGAGTATTATTATAAGGATAAATTAGTTTAGGTGTATTGTGTTTAACCTTTGTTACTTTTGGGCCTCTAATTCTAACATTACTCAATGCTGAAATGTTGTTAACTTATCCAGTGACTTCCATCTCTTCAGATGGTTTATTAATATCTTGGTTATCAGAATTTTGTCAAAGATACATACTATTAGTAAGTCAGATAGGTCCCTCCTAAATTTCTTTACTTTCTTTCTCTGGGTGTCTCTATCCACTTTTTCAATTTTTGTCTTAATATTAATCCTAAATTCTTGCATCTCTTTGCAAAACGAGTGTTTTGGATGAGGAGATCGGGTGAAATTTGAAGCTTTTTATGCTCGCCGCGACAGGATATCTCTGGCATCACACACGCTACCATTGCAATAATTTCCATTGCCTTCTGGCAAGTGCACGACCATTAGGCTGGTGATGTAAGGATATGTTCAATAAACACTATTTGGAGTTTATTTCCTCCATATATTACGTTGCTCAACGGACTTCTATCTGATGGGATGTCGCTCTAACCTGGTGAGGTGACTGCTGTTTTTGTCAAAACACGAGAGTGTGAAGCAATATTAGCTGGTGAGTGTACATCTGACTGGGGAAGCGGTGGCACGTTTGCTCACATGGTGTGGTGACAGTTGGAAGATCGGCAACAATAAAGAAAGTCTGTTTATAGAACTATTCTTCAACTATTAATTTCTCTACATCCTATCACTGTGGGGATCTATTCAAGTGATATCACTATTTGCAGCGCCACTATTTACCTTTATTAAATATAGATTTATAGGTAATTAATTGTTTTAAACAATATAAACTTGACAGGGGTTCTAATTAAATACTACTCTGTAAAAATAAAAAAAAAGTGATGGCTACAGATACAGTTCATCAACTCTTAAAGGTGGACTATACGAATTGTTGTTTGGGTTTACAATTCACCCCTGCAACCTATGTAGTCATGTGACCAGTTTTGGAGAAATCGGTACTACTCTACTGCACAACCCGCCTAGTAGGCTGCTAGAATGATTTGTAAATTTAGCTCTTTTTGGGTCCTCTGTAATCATTGGAACAAATTTTGATTTCTTTTTGTAGGATTTGTAGGATTCTGTAGGCTGCATGTTTGACTATTTCCTCCTGCATTCTAAAGGTTTCTAAAACAGAGATTGCTGGAAAGTCAAATGAGCAGTTTGAATATTTATGGTGCTTCAGCCAATCCCTGGGAAGGTGTGCCAAGTAAGTGGCTGGAGAGTGACATAAATAGTCTGAGGCCTGGAGCAGCCTTGTTCTTGTCCTGCTATAGGAGTTCCCAGCCTCAGGGGCTCGGCCCCTGTAAGGCAGTTTTGCTGGAGTTTGCCGATGTTCATCGTGGTCCCAGTTGTGATACAGCTGGGGGGGGGGTATATTCTTAATCAACTTTGAAACTAACCTGCAGTCTCACCTAAGGATCTACTCTGGAGGACTCACTGTGCTGGGTGGAAGCTGGAAAGTATGTAGCTGTCTTGTGGCACTGTGAGTATTAACACACATCTCACTAAAGAGTGTCTGGTGAAACTAGGAATTGAGCAAACAAAATATGGGTGTCTTGCGAGCCACAGATGGACTAATGCCTCTAAGGAGTAAACTATTTAAGCTGCAAGCACTGAACCACGTTTCATTGCGTGTGAATAGATATAAAATAGTAAATGTGCCCGCGCTAGTGTAGTGTCACATGTAAAATATATAATATATATAAAAATAATTTTCACATATAAAACACATATAATGTGATAAATAAAACCATACAGGTAAAAATATAATGCAAATAACTATAAATGATAAACCACCAAGTGCATATAAAAGTGCAATCGTGGTAATAACTAATAAAATTGCAACGTGCTGAAATATAAATATCAAAACACTTTCCAGTGACAAATGAGTGTATAACCCAATTATTAAATACAAATCACAAAAAACGTGAATAAATAGTGTCCATAAAATAAGTATACATCATGCTTCTTCTGATGGGTGTATAAATCACAACACGTGAAAACTGTGCTCTCCCGTGACACCCCACATGTGCTTGCGCTCACCTTCAGTCGTGTGACACAGTAATTAAACGGTGTCAAAATAAGCATTGGGGCCACTGCTAGGCTCACTCAGGATACAATGATGCAAAGACACTCCTCTCAGGTGAAACCAAGATCCAAAATCATAGAAGAAACAAACAGAGGGACTCCATAGTGCAATATAGCCAGGACATTTATTAAAAGAATAAAGCCCTCCAAGAGGGTACTCACATTGGATGGGTGCTAGAGTGCACCAGACTGTACAGGTAAAATAATAAGCAGCTGATCGTATGGCGTGCTGTATGGCATGTGCAATCCTCCTCCTCTGCTGACAGCTCCGTCCTACCCTTCCCCGACGCGTATTCGGCACAGGGGTTTCGTGCCTTCCTCTGGGGGATAACAGAGCGCGGGCACATTTACTATTTTAAAACTAGGAATTGAGCAGTTGTCCTGAACCATAGAGCTATCTGAAGGAAACTGGGGAAGTTCAGCTGTTCTGGAGAGACATTTCAAGAATAGACCTGAGCTCAACATCCAAGTGACTATGCCCTATTTTTTGAAGTGCAATGAGTAGCTCTTTTTGAGACGGCTCTTACTAAAATCTCAGTTCTGGCCATTCTTTTTAACCCTTGGCATAAAGATTGTTCCGAGAAGCCTAGTCAAGAGTGTCCTCTTGTTGCTATTTAGTGATCCTAAAGTATCCCATACCACACTCTTCCCACTTCTTTCCCCAGTTTTAAGTGATAAACTACAAAAAGACAACCCTTGGACTGTTTATTGGAGCCAGAGTGAATGGACTGGTGTTCATGTGACTGGTGGCCACTAAACTGTCCAGTGTAAAAATGAGTGGCTCCTACGGGGGTAGAGCTACATTACCTTTATGATTCCAGGGCACCCTATAAACTTATGGCTCTGTAGACATTATTTTAATACTAGTAATATGGTTTTAGCTACAAGAACATAATACTAAACTCGTAATTAGATTCTGAAAGTGTTTTTTTTATTTGACCTTTTTTTCAGAATAAACTTTTATATGAGCTGTAACGCTATGGAGTGGCACCCTAATTTCACACTCTCTCTCATCAGTTGAGTTCCAGTGGCAATATTCTGAACAAAATGGATCTAATTTTGGTTCACAGTATCTGGTTCTTTGAAATGAATTGTGATTTTGGTAAAATAATTCTCACACTGATGGTATTATTTTTATTGCATTGATTTTGTCCTGGTAAAATATTTCTGCTGTACTGTAACTGCAGACTAGTTCTTATAGCCAGGTGTTACTTCCATGACCTAATTTTGGTTTTGGATTTTAGGGGATTGTAAGGGATATATTGTAAATTAAGAAGTATGTTATGAGCCATACAATCTAACTGCTGCTATGTGAAGATGATATGGACTCATAACATCCTCACAACTAGCTCCTACCATTTAGCTTCCTTTATCAAATAAGCACCACACATTCACATAGTCTTTCTTTCTTCCAGCATTGCCTTCCTTTGCAGCGCTATGCATTCAGTCTGGAAACATTTTAGAGCCACAAAGGACGTTAATGCTGCCAGACCCCTTTTCTAGGCCTTGTGATTGCAGGTTTGAACAGGGATCAGATAGTTGTATAAGACCCAGAAGCTGTAACTGACTCTCTGGCTAAGGTCTAAATATTGTAGCATCTCTATGAAGGCCAGCAGCCAAACTTATATTATTTGTACTGGCCCTGTGGAAGGGGCAAATGCCCCCCTGTTCTCAGCCCAGTTCTTCCCTGCAGCAACTTGACTCTGCTGACATGGTACTTGCTGACTGTATGATAGACTCCGGATCTTGTTTCGTAGTCATTGTAATATTATTTTGAGTTGTGTCTTTTAATATATAACCAAAGGTCCAAGGCAATGTAAAGTAACATAATTTCTCTGTATAAAAAATACCCTTTTGATCATTGCAGAATAAATTCATATCTTAAGACAAAGCCTTGTTTTAATCAGCTTTACACAAACTACTTTGTCATGTCATGTCAAGTGCTGAGAGCTGCGGGGGACAGCAGGGCCACTATACCCTTGTGTTCAATTTTTCATCACTTCTGTGCTTTTTGAAACATATAATGTATAGGTCTACAGAGAGCTGAATAGCTTGTTGCATTAGTGGAAAGCCCACAGAGATGCTTCATTAACCCAATTAAGCAGGTGGATGGAGAGGGCCCCTCTTATAAATTACACCTTGCTAATGAAGTGTATGACTCTTAATCTCCTCCAAACAAAATACACTCATGGAACATAGGAGCAGGCAAGGGTGGAATTAATTAGGAGTAAAACTGCTAGATTAAAGCACAGGGAATCCTTCACAGCAACTGTAACCTGGCAGGTTATTCATTTTAAGTTACAATATAATTGTCTCATGCAAACAAGGCACATAGATTTTCTTCTGTGGTATATCTGTATAGATCATATTGATATGTATTATTCATATTCAAATACATTTGAAGCTGTAATGTATATATATATATATATATATATATATATATATATATATATATATATATATATATACTGTATATATTGCTGTGATATTTGGAAAAATAATTAATTTGGTTGATAAGTCAATTGGTAAAATTCTTTCAGGAAAAGCCCACCTAAAAGTAGCATTTCATTTTTGATAGATTCTGAATAATTAAACCACCTGACTATCTTATGTCTGTTTTAGTGGTCCTATTAGGGATATATCTTCACTTCAGGTCCGGCATTGGTACACCTGTTGTGGCCATGATGAGAGGCTCCTACTGTACCTGTTGGTAGGACAGGACCCCAAATTTCATAACTGGACAGGAACAAAGCTGGAAATTACAACAGGGAGGTCTTACTGAAATTATCCAAGACATACAAGAGGTCAGTGGCTGATTCAGCCCTCTAGGTTCTACCCATCGCTAAAATATCACGATTGTCAGGTTGGACCTTTTTACTCATAGCAACAATTTGGATTTCATCCCTAATCATGCTCCCAACACTGCGCTCAGATCCATCTAGATACTATGAGCTACTGAAACTTTAACATTTTTTGTTGGTATTTATTGTCTTAGTAAATATACTTAAAGGATAAGTTCACCTTTTGTAACATGTCCATATTCAGGGTGTAACATGTAACATGTTACAAGTGTCTTGGCCCCCGCACCCTCCGATCCCCCGTTTTGACAGAGAGTGGGGGATCTTTTCCCCCCACTCGCTGTCACAATCTAAAAAGATGTGGTCATGCGGGGCTGCACCAGCAGGGCTGCTTCATTCATTAACAGTGTTCTGTGAATGGGAAAACTACAAGTACCCGCAGCCTTTGCAGCTGTCAGCTTGTAGCTCTTAATGAACTACCAGGGCATTGTTGATTGCTCTAGCTAGTTCATTGACTTTCCTGTCAGTGTGAAACAGCCTGCCTGTTATAACATATTATACTTACCTACCCTGTTGCAGTGGATTTGCACAGAGCAGCCCGGATCCTCCTCTTCTTGGGTATCTCCTCGGCTCTCCTGGCCCCTCCCTCCTGTTCAGTGCCCCCACAGCAAGCAGCTTGCTATAGGGACACCCAAGCTAAGCCCCCGCCACCTCTCTCCTCTGAATGGCTAGCTGACTTTGATTGACAAAATAATAAAGAAAAACAACAGTGCACTAGACTCAACCTCCTATTTGTGACACAGTGGTAGTAATACCTAAAATATATATATTTGTATACACCTAAAGTGCTGCAATCCTCCGTGACAAAATAATAATCAAATTAATATTCTGAAAAAAGTTTCGTGATTAGGTAATTAAATAGATTCCTCCATGTAAAGTCAATAATCAAGAGAAGCCACCTGAGTGTGGATAGGCTGTTCACAGCGGTCCTACTTTCAATCAATCCCTCACTCAGAGTCCTGCCGGCTTCATTCAGTTTTCAGTGTTCTTTCAGGGTTTCAGTGTGTAATGGTTTTCACATAAAAGCAAAAGAAATTACAATAAACAACCAGCGCATATACAATGATCAGATGCTTGTATCGAGTGTCTCCTCACTCTGCATTTAGTATGCACAAACACCATAAATGTAGTCACTAGGCTTCTCCCGATGCATTGCGTCACATGTCATGTGACTTTTTCAAGGGTCAACCCCTTGAAAAACGGTCGACCCTTGAAAAAGTCATGTGACATGTGACGCAACCTGTTGGGAGGAGCCTAGTGACGACATCTATGGTGCTTGTGCATACTAGATACGGAGTGAGGAGACACTCGATACAAGCGTCTGATCATTGTATATGCGCTGGTTGTTTATCAACAAATGTGAGTGCAATCACCTACCCTCTGGAGATTTTATCATAAATCGCATTGCGCAATGATGTGCTTTTCTTTTGCTTTTATGTGAGAACCATTACACACTGAAACCCTGAAAGAACACTGAAAACTGAAAGAATCTGGCAGGACTCTGAGTAAGGGATTGATTGAAAGTAGGACCGCTGTGAACAGGCTATCCACACTCAGGTGGCTTCCTTTGATTATTGCTTTTACACTGAGGAATTTTTTTAATTACCTAATCACTAAACTTTTTTCAATATATTAATTTGATTATTATTTTGTCATGGAGGATTGCAGCACTTTAGGTGTATATAAGTATATATATTTTGGATACTACTACCACCGTGTCACAAATAGGAGGTTGAGTTTAGCGCACTGTTGTTTTTCTTTATTATTTTTTTTATATGGTGTCAGAACACTATTTTTAATGGTTGCAGCTTGATTCATTTATTTATCTGCTATTATTTGCCATTTTTAGATATTCATATCAGTGCTCTAGTACTTTTACTTTATGACTTTGATTGACAGCAGCGGGAGCCAATGTCGCCACTGCTCTGTCTCTGACAATCAGGAGGAAGTACCTGAGACACTCGTGGACGTCGCTGAACAGAGAGGGAACTTAGGTAAGTATTGGGGGGCTGAGAGGGGCTGACACACACAGGTTTTTTAAAGTGGAGTTCCACCCAAAAATGGAACTTCCACTTTTTGGATTCCTCCCCCCCTCCGGTGTCACATTTGGCACCTTTCAGGGGGGAGGAGGGAGCAGATACCTGTCTAATACAGGTATTTGCTCCCACTTCCTGGCATAGATCACCGCAGCGCTTGCAGTGACCTACGCCACTTCCGGCGCCTACACTCTCTTTCACCGCTGTATTCTGTGAGACACAGAACACAGCAGGGACCAGAGAGGACGCGCAGCGTGACTCGCGCATGCGCAGTAGGGAACCAGGAAGTGAAGCCGCACGGCTTCACTTCCTTATTCCCTTACTGAGGATGGCGGCGGCAGCAGCCGAGAGCCGAAGGACGGATCAGCTTCGGCTGCCGACATCGCGGGCTCCCTGGACAGGTAAGTGTCCATATATTAAAAGTCAGCAGCTGCAGTATTTGTAGCTGCTGGCTTTTAATATTTTTTTTTTCAGCGGACCTCCGCTTTAACTTAATGTATAGAATGCATTAAGATATAAAACTTTCTGACCTTACAACCACTTTAAGTGGTATGCAGTGCACCTGTTGCTATAACCAGATTACTAAATCATAATTTTGGAATTAAGGTGGGTCCTTTAGTAGACATAACACAGGTGTTTAAAAATGATTGCGCTTCATTTTACCTATTGCTCTATTTGAGTTTAATATGGGCAGTAAGGTTCCCACCTATTTGTGATAAAAAGTACAGAACTTATAATCTCCTTCATAATAATTACTCTGGCTACATGCCAAGATGACACCCCTATATTGTTGAGTGTATTTTTTAAAAATAAGTAATCAGTTTCCATATTTATATCCTTACAGGTTCACTGTAAAGTAAACTGTAAAGTAAACTTTTATTATCAGCAATGAGGAGGCTGCCATTGCTTTCCTCTGTTTCTAAAAATGCTAGTTTACTGGCTTCCATACTAATCTCATGGATTTGGTAGTTCCAGAGTTCATAGGCCAGAACAAGCATGCAGTGAAAGAGTTCTGATTTCATTTTCTGCATATTTGTTTCCAGTCAATGACTGGAAAGCGCTGAAGTCATTAGACCAATATGATAGCCAAGCAAGTAGCTTTTCTAAAAGAAGGTCAGCCATGGCAGCCCTTATATTACTCTCAAGTCAAGTTTTCTTTAAAGTCTAATTCAAGTCATTTTTGTTCTTTTTGGATGGGGAAATAATTGTAATTTTATGAACGGTGTTTAGTCTTGGCTATAACATCTAGGGAGAGTTTCTCTCGTTTTCTGTCCCTGGAACACCCGTGTAAGACAGGAGGAGTCCGGTCATCACCTGGATAGGAATGCATAGACAGAGATAAATAAAACACTGTTAGAGATTCTAGCCCCTGCTCAGCTAAAAAAAACCAAAATGCTGTAAATTACCCAAAATGATCAAGTATTAAAAAAAATGTTCTAGGTCTACTGTTTAAATTTCATCATTGAAAGAGGTAAGATCAACAGAAATTAAAGATAATAAAATTAGGGAATTGGACATTTTTCTGCTTGTTAGATAAAAGTCTTTTTGGCAATGTGGAATGTGTTCCATTAAATGGAATGGTAAAGCTATAATTGCATACAAGTTATGGGCAATTTTATGACAACAAAAAGCTTTTCATCAAAAGGTTGGAAAAATTGCATGTTTATATAAAGAGAACAGAACTCAGTGGAAGCAAAATTAATGGCAGCATTACGGGAATGGCAAGTGAAAAACAAATCACTCGAGCCCAGTACAGGGAAAGAAAAGACCAAAGAAACAGAAAACAGGATATTCATTGTCTAATAAAATTCACGGTTATCGTGATACATTATAAAGAGTATAGAGCACGTAGACCTCTAAAGGCTAGGACTGTAGGTTAAGCATTCATTGGGTGAAAATAATTTTCCTTTCATGCATATTTACATGTACACTTATTTAAAAGAAGCAGCATGGTGCAATAAACAATAGTGGATAGACTGTGCTTGCAAGGAACTAAGCAGGCCAAATGGTATCCTGGGATTTTGGGAAATTACTTTTAAAGAGCAACTCCAGCCTAATTAAAAAGAAAACAGTGTTGTTTTAAAATAAGAAGCTATGTAATTCACTAAATACACAAAGATAGCTGTACCGTTACAGCTCTTGAGAAAGTCTAGATGTGACGAAATGCGTTAAGTGGAGTAACAGCAGAGTGCATTGCCATGGTTTGGTAGTGTAGCAAAAAAACAACCTAAAAAGTTGAGTGATTATTCCTGAATGCAGGATGTTCACGATTAAACATGAGTTTTATACTGTTTTATAGAACTATTTAATAAAGAATGTTTAGTGTTATGAAGGTCTCCTTCTTCTATGCTATGGTAACCCATGTTCCCTGCTGGACCTGATAAACACTGGAAAGAAGAATGGGCAATGAAAAATATCATCTACTGTAGAACTACCCATATATCTGAAAGCAAGTGGATGTTAAATGTTTTATATTGGTTTAAAATGTTTACTATTTTGTGGCTGATGTAAGTGGTTAGAATTAGAGTAACTATGTAGAACTGTTTAGTTGTGTTTGCCCTGCTGAGGTGGTACTTCCTGGGAGGTAAGGGCTAACTCTGCTGGCCAGGTTTTCTCAGGCTTTTTGGGAATGTACCACCCTCTGCTGGGGCAAACACATAAAAAGGAGGGAACCAACCCTCATGGGTGCTGCAGTTAGTAAGATGGCCGAAGGTATGGTTTCAGGTCTTCCTATTCAAGAAACAGAAGTCTGCTACGGATGTGAGCTACAACATATTCCTTGCACTTAAAGTGGTTGTAAAGGCAGAAGGCTTTTTTCTCTTAATGCATTCTATGCATTAAGATAAAAAGCCTTCTGTGTGCAGCAGTCCCCCTCACCCCCCCCCCCTAATACTTACCTGAGGTCCCTTTCTGCCAGCTATGTCCATGAGTGTCTCAGCCATCCGAGATTCTCCCTCTTGATCAGCTGAGACACAGCAGCGACACCATTGGCTGCTGCTGCTGTCAATCAAAGTCAGCTAGCCAATCAGGGGATAGATGGGCGGGGCAGGGCGGGGCTCTGTGTCTGAATGGACACAGGGAGCTGTGACTCGGCTCGGGTGCCCCCATAGCAAGCTGCTTGCTGTGGGGGCACTGAACAGGAGGGAGGAGCCAGGATCACAGAATAGGGACCTGAGAAGAGGAGGATCCGGGCTGCTCTGTGCAAATCCACTGCAACAGAGCAGATAAGTATGACGTGTTTGTTATTTTTATAGGAAATAAAAACGTGAATTTACAATGACTTTAACCACCACCTGTGGGAAAACAGTCAGGGTTCCAGGGGTTTGGACTCATGCTTAACCAATAGACTCTAAGGATTTTCTCATACAGTTAAGGTATGACTAGCTCATGGAGCAATCAGGAGCATCAGTAGACTAACTAAGGGGCACTTAGATTATGTACAGTAATGTGTATTGAAGACAACTTGTTGAATTGTTCATTTGTTATATTTAAAAAACTTCAGTAAAAGAATGCTTATTGTTATTTAACTTGGCCTGGTCTAAAGTTATTTCAGGACAACCTTTAAGGGATGCATTCATGTATGGTGTTTCACACTAACAGGACTATTTAAGGGGACAAGACGAGACAAAGAAGATGCAGTACAAATGTCTAACGTGCAGTGAAACTACTCGAGGGGAGGCTATATTTCTGTTGTCAATGACTGCAATAATACTGTTGTGTACATAAACAGCGAGCCAGTCAAGAAGTGGTGACTTGGCATAGGTGACACAAGACCCTGGTAGTGAAGTAGCTTTTGCGCTTAGGCTCCTTTACTCGCAAACAAAACCACAATACTGGGTCAGAAACATGGAGTATCCTAGGGACCCAGCCTGGAAGCCATAGAATTGCCACAGATTGGAGTTGCATTGGAAGAACAAACGTTGTTAAGAAGAGTGTTGTGTTTTATACAGAAAGCATTCATTGCACTTGAACTTGGCACCTTATTATACTTTGCATTATTTAATTTGAAGTCTTTCAGTGATTGGAAAATAATAGAACTTTATAATTTTTTTTTGTAGTGCTAATTTATTAGTTTTTATGGATTATTTAGATTAATTTGGGGATAATATTGAGAGTTACACATGTACTTTTGGATTGATGCATTTGTACTTTAATGAATATGAATGGACACCTATATTTATGATTTGTTTCATGATTATGGGGTTATACTCAAACAATGACTGCAGCCTATTGGCCAACTTTTTTTTGGCTGAGTTGAGTGGTGTTGACATGACCACTCGCTGCTCAAATTTCAGTCGATTCGCAAGAGGTCATGTATGGCCAGGTTGAGGTATAACTAAAGGCAATTTTTTGTTGGAGTTGGATTAGAGCACCTATTCATTTTTATTGCCGTCTGTGTGCCAATTAGGAAGATTCGCCCTCTCTATTTGTCCTGTTTACCATCATCATTAAAAGTGAAAGTAAAGGAAAATCCTAATTTGGGTTGTCCCCAGAAAAGTAATGGAGGAGAAATCTCCAGATGGGGATACTAGTTTTGGTGACCTTAGGGGGGGAGGACAGCAAGGGACAGCAAGGGATTCCCATAATTTGCAGGGATTTCCTGTTTTGGCTATAGGACATAAAGTGAAGGTAATTCTCCACAGTGAGACACAGATGGCAAAAAAAAAAAAAACCTGCAAAGGATTATTACCTCTTGTGCTTCCTTTTTTATCAATCACATTTAGAATTTTAAGGTAGGGATAACTCCAAGTGGTAGCTGGTAGAAACGTCTGGTACTTGACATCAGGATTTGTGTGTGTGAGATCCAGAGCTCTCTGGGGGTGTGTCTGGGAATATCTCTCCAGCATCAAAAGTAGGAGTTCCTATATCACCAGATAAGCAGCAAAAAAGAGGGGAGTGGATTGATGCACCACAGTGATGTCTGGAGGAAAATCAAAGTACAAAACTGGCAGGATGTGCCCCATGTATGAGTCCAAAAGTCAGAGTGGAACTTCAGCCAAAAGATTTTTTTGATTTGGTGGGGAATGATTAAATCATCTGTCGATTTTTACTGTTGTTTTTGCCCTCTTTGGGTGAATTTTTATAACTCCCTGTTAGGTCACCAGCAGGAAAAGAACCACATCTCTCTACAACCAGAAACAATTAATGGTAATGTACTTTATTGATTAGATTAGGTAATTAGAGTAGATAAAGGTTACAATGGAGGGCTAACCCTTCTCTACTATATCCATTCCTAAAAAATAAAGATGTTTTGGCTGTACTTACAATACAATTTTCAATTTGACTGGAGTGCAACTATAAGGGTTGATTTACCCAGCACTAAGGGAATGAGTTGTAGCTCTGCTGACTTCCGTCATTCAATCTTTTGGAAGCAAAAATTTGTGCTTTTTTTTTTCTTTGGCCGTGATTGGGTATTCTTAGCAAAGGGAAATTTCACAACATTCACTAAGCCCTGGGGAAGATTCCCTTGTAAAATTAACAGTCATTTTGCCTTTAGTAATTTGAGTTCGCTATAGCCATTGCATTCAGATTACACACAATTCCCCACATGTGCAAAAGGATAGTAAGCGTCTGGAAATCTGTGCAATGTCACTCCCTGTTCCTCTGTTGTTCTATCACAACTCATAATGAAAGCCAAATTAAAGTAGAATTCCATGATAAACCTAACTAATCTCCTGACACCTAGGCTATCTAACCTGTGTAAGAAAGATGTACTGTATATAATTACCTATTTTCAGGCTGCTCATGTCCGGTCACATTATGGGGCTCCTCTGTGTAATTCAGCGACGGCTTGGCAGCTTAATAGTTTGTTCAAAGCAGGTGCCATAGGACTGTGTTGAGTAGCCATGCCCAACACAGTCCCACCCCATGACAAAGCAAAATGCCATTACCATATTACTTTTTTTCAGTGCGGAGTGGTGTGACCCAATCACCACTTCACACTGCACTGTGGCCAATAGAATCCAATGAATAGCTTTTCAATAAAATTCACATACATAAAAGTAAACAGGGCACTGTGCTGAAATCAGCACATAGGTACTGCTGTCATTCCAGGCCCTTATACATTCCTAGTGCACGGAAACAAAAGGTGTTTTCAAACGCACAGTTAGTTTTCTCCAGGAAGCATCCAAATCCTGAATGAAAAAGCCTACCCCCTGTCAGCATGTTGTGGGGAAAGACCCTTGCTCTCTGTGTGAAAGCAGTGGTCACTCTGCAGAGGCCCAACAAACCCCCACTAAGTTATATAAGAATTGTTTACACAAATGTTGCAATCTGCCCCCCCCCCCCCCCGCGCCTGTTTTAACCCCTAAAACCCTGCACCACTGTGCCACAACCACGTGCAATGCATGGCTG
This sequence comes from Aquarana catesbeiana, assembly GCF_042186555.1. Lineage (NCBI taxonomy): Eukaryota > Metazoa > Chordata > Amphibia > Anura > Ranidae > Aquarana > Aquarana catesbeiana. The sequence goes on along the minus strand of NC_133336.1, from coordinate 69,346,996 downwards.
CGGCACATCCCCATTCACCAGAATGGGTCATGTTTGGCAGATGGTAATGCCTACTAAATATGACAGAGAGGATCATTTTTACTATACAACAGTATTGCAGCCAGGACATGTTTATACCTTCATATAGTTGCCTTTGACACTTAGGGGGGAACAGTTGAGAGGAGTTAAAAGCTCAGTCCAACTGCCTGCTTTTACCTCCACCAAACTGCAAATGTAAACTGGGCCTTATAGCAAAACTCATGTTCCCTTTTGAACAGAGAACTCTTTAGAAAGGGACTTGTCATACCTCTGTAGAGGGACTACTGCTTCGACACAAAGACCAATGGTCTCTCTATGCAGCATGCTGGCAGGGGATGGGCTTTCTAATCAAGCTTTGGCTGCTTTCTAAAGAAAACAAACTGTAAAGCCCCGTACACACGGGCCGAATGTCGGGAGACAATGGTTGGTTCAAAAAAAAAATGTCCGACATTCGGTCTGCATGTATATCAGTCTGTCTGACAGAAGCCGACCATTCGGCATGCTGGAAAACCAGCATCCGTTCGACTTCCAATCAGCGCTCTCAGCCAATGTCAAAGAGCGCTGACCAGAGTGTTCTGGCGCGGGGGGGGGGGCATCCCCCTGTCAGAACCCAACAGCCGAGTGGGAGAGATCGCTGAACTAACCTTGAATGGTTAGTACAGTGGCTCCGACCAGAGCTGACAGTTTTTTTTTCATTCAACCCATGGGGTTGAACAGAAAAAAACAAACAGTGTATACCCGGCTTAAGACTTTGTAAACCTTTTATCTTGATGCAACTAGAATGTATTAATATTATTTAAACTGAGATCAATTGGGCTTTACTGTATATTTCCAATGTAGGTTTGAATCTGGCAGGTGTAGATACTTAGTACTGACACCTTATGCCAGCTAGAAGCCTATAGTGGGCGTGTTTGTGAATACCTATTCTGCATTACAGATATGTAAGCAAAAAGGGTTCCCGATTATCAGACTAATTTTAAAGGGGAATGGGGCGGACCAGTACAGTGCAGCATTTGTTAGATAAAAAAACGAAACCCTTCCGTAGTTTCTGTACACATTTTAAGGCTTATGTTTCAATATTGATTGGAATATGGCTTTAAGTGGTTAAATTCGCCTTGGATACAAAACGTTAAGCTTTGTGTGGACTGATCCATTGAGTCTTTCCATATCTCAAGAGTTTCAATTGTGAAAAGCAATGATCTCCAATGAATTTATTATTCAGAAGAGACTGACATCTCCCACTTTCACTCTTTTCGGTCAAACAACTTCTGACAAGTGACAAATGACTTGCTCTTTGATTACCAGTGCTGGTGGGAAACTTTCAGGACTGAAGAGTCATGGGCTTTCTTTGTACTGTTCCTAATTACTGACCTTGTTAGAGTAAGTGGCTTGATTTTAACGGGATGATTTGCAGATCTAGAGAAGAGATAGATAGTGTTTTCTGCTCAACACAAAACCGGGGTCTTTTTGATCCCATGCTATCAGCCTTATCCGGGAGCTTCATGAGGGAGAAAGGATCAGGGCTGCTGTCTGGTGTCCCTAATTAATCCTCGAGACTCAGCAGATTTAGGACCATTGTAACTGCTTTTAAATGAAACAGTGGCTATCAGTGTGTGAAACAGATACCATATGTCTAATATATTATTGAAATTGTCTAGGCTTTTGTACTGTCAAATCTTCTGAAATTTTCACTAGACCCACGTGAAAAGACGTATTTAAAGAACTCCAGTTTAAAGCTAGTCATAAATATTAGTGAAGTTAGGTCTCACAATGTCTTTTTGGGCAAGCTTCGGCCCCAAAGGGAAGAAGAGTATTCCTTTTAAGGGCAATAAAAGAGGAATGGTGGAGACCAGTCCTATCAGTTCACCCCCCCCCCCCCAAAAAAAAACACAATGGGGGAAAATTCCTGGGCTCTGAATAGATGATAGATTGCCATGGGTGCCTTTATGGGGATTTTTTTAGACAGGCAAATATAAAATATTAAAGACAAAGTTCTCAGCACCACCCTTAACTGTCAAGATACAAATGTCCAAAATGGATATTCATAGAAAAGTAAGGTGCTTAGTCCAAATGAATAGCAAGGGCATCAAACTTAAATAAGGTCTACAATAATGTCTGAAAGTGAAGCTGACTGTGGTTTCCAGTGGGAGCGAGGCTGCCTGTTCCAGGGTCTGGAAACCCACACTGCAACAGAAGAGGGAAGGTAGAGAGAGGTGCCAGGTGACCACTAGTGTAGCACAGTTTATTTAGTGACAAAATTAAAAAACATGTAAAGTTCCACTCACAAAGGGTGTCAAGTGTGGGGGTCTGGGCCTGGAGGAAGCTCTGGAGGATGTCCTGCCCAATCTTGCATATTAATATTTTACATTTTACATTTGCAGTGAGTAGGTACATTTAATCACTGAACTGGCTAACTACTATTCGGTGAATAGCCTGAATAGCAGGGTATCAGATTACACAGAGGGGGCACATGCCCTTCCTCTCTCATAGCAGAGATGGAATCATTGAAATTTTTAAAAAAGCCATAAAAGCTTAGATAGCGCCGGGCTTCTTTTTTTAAAGAAAGCCCATTAAGCTAGGTGTACAGAATGTAATGGGAGCACTGTGTATTAAATGTTTATTGGTGAAATAAAGATTTTGAAGAATTTATGAATCATAAGTTATTATTATTATTATTATGATTATACAGGATTTATATAGCGCCAACAGTTTACGTAGCGCTTTACAACTTGAGGGTAGACAGTACAAATACAATACACTTTAATACAGTAGGAATCAGAGGGCCCTGCTCCTTAGAGCTTACAATCTAAGAGGGAAGGTCAAGAGATACAAGAGGTAATAACTGTGGGTGATGTGCTGATTGAGAAGATAAATGTACAGTTGTTAGATGGGGGCCAGATAGGCTTCTCTGAAGAGATGAGTTTTCAGGGATCGTTTGAAAGTGGATAAAGTAGGAGAAAATCGGACGGATTGGGGTAGAGCATTCCAGAGGATGGGGGAGGCTCTGGAGAAGTCCTGAAGGCGAGCATGGGATGAGGTGACAAGGGAGTTTGAGAGCAGGAGGTCTTGGGAGGAGCGAAGAGAACGATTAGGTTGGTATTTTGTGACTAGGTTAGAGATGTAGCTGGGGGCCAGGTTGTGGATGGCTTTGTAAGTTATAGTTAGTATCTTGAATTTAATTCGGTGACTGAGTGGCAGCCAATGGAGGGATTGGCAGAGGGGTATAGCAGACGCTGAGCGGTTTGTGAGGTGGATGAGCCTGGCAGCAACGTTCATGATGAACTGAAGTGGGGATAGCCTATTTAGAGGTAAACCAATGAGGAGGGAGTTGCAGTAGTCGAGGCGGGAGATGACCAGGGAGTGGATTAGAAGCTTTGTGGTGACATTGGTTAGGAAGGGGCGTATCTTGGAGATGTTGCGGAGATTGAGGCAGCAAGTTTTGGATAGTGATAGAATGTGGGGTCGAAAGGTTAGTTCAAAGTCCAGGATTACACCTAGGACCTTGGCGTGATGAGATGGGTTGATAGTTGAGCCATTGATATTGACAGGGAAATCAGGGGAAGTGGCACCTGAGGGAGGAAATATCATGAGCTCGGTTTTGGATAGGTTGAGTTTGAGGAAGTGATGTGACATCCAGGCTAATATGTCTGCTAGTAAGTTGGTAATGCGTGAAGAGACAGATGGAGAGAGCTGGGGGGTGGAGAGATAGATTTGGGTGTCATCAGCGTAGAGATGATATTTAAAGCCGTGGGAGGCAATCAACTGGCCCAAGGAGGTGGTGTAGATTGAGAAAAGGAGAGGTCCAAGAACAGAACCTTGGGGGACCCCAACGGAGAAAGGAAGAGGAGAGGAGGAAGTAGAGTTGTAAGTGACACTGAAGGAGCGGTGTGATAGGTAGGATGTGAACCAGCGAAGAGTACAGTCACGCAGACCAAAGGAGTGGAGTTTTTTGAGGAGGAGGGGGTGGTCCACTGTGTCAAAGGCAGCAGAGAGATCCAGGAGAAGTAGTACAGAATAGTGTCCACTGGTTTTAGCCATTAGTAGGTCATTTGAGAGTTTAAGGAGAGCAGTTTCCGTGGAGTGTTGAGTGCGAAAACCGGACTGAAGGGGATCAAGAAGTTTATTCATGGTCAGATGGTCGCTTAGTCAGTTGTAGACCAGTATTTCAAGAAGTTTGGAGGAGGAGAGTAAGGAGATGGGATGCAAGTTGTTGAGATTAGTTGAGATTAAAATAAAAGTGAACAAAACCAGTTATGATTTCCCTTTAAAGTATAAGAGCACTTTTCTACCTCCAATGTCCTTAGCAGCATAGCCATATCATATACCAGTGATGGCGAACCTTGGCACCCCAGATGCTTTGGAACTACATTTCCCATGATGCTCAACTACAGAGTACACGAGCATCATGAGAAATATAGTTCCACAACATCTGGGGTGCCAAAGTTTACCATCACTGTCATATACAGTACTTAAGTACAAGAGCACTTTCCAGGAATCTTTACTGTATTGTCTGCCTGGTGCCATCCTCAGAATTTCTCAAAAATGCTCCATGCTGATGCTCTGGATAGTCTTTCCACTGAAACGAATAGGGCCCTATGTTCATGTGACACAACAAAGGATTTCAGGCAGTTTCAGCCACAAGTGTGACATAAGGTGGGTTATATAGTACGAATTTCTGGACAATGATTTGGGCAAGTATATTCTATGGTCAAAGTGTTGGGGGAGAGGAGTAAAAGTTTACACACATGTGTGCAATAGTATTTAGATGATCTAGCTGATAACAAGTTGACCAGTATACAATTTTATGAATAACGACCTCTACAGACATTCTGTGAAAAAACTGATTGATCAAGTTGGATTTATCTTAACAGTTACTATTGTTTATTTTTCAAATATGACTGGTACAAAGCATGACTGCTCTGTTTATAAATATGCATGTTCAGCTAAGAATTCAATTGTTCCAAGTATTATCAATGTCTGTAACCAACCTAACTGAATTTTTCTCTAATAATGTACTTAATAACAAAATCATGCAGGCTCATTGTTACAAAAGAACACAGAGGCCAGGCAGGCTGGGAGTCTGTACTCAACTAATAAGTATTGATATGTGTTGAGCGGCCGCCATTTTTCATTTGAATGAACTGAAGATATGGCTTGGATGAGATGTGGAGTATGCTTCCATCCTTGGCTGGAGCAAGAGAATAGGGGTAGCCTTCAGCAGAGCACTACTGTAGTAGCTGACTTTAAGACATGGTTTGAGGTCACTAGTGGCTCTTCCAACCATCTAAATGCAAATGCATAGAGATAACCAAATGCAAATTATTACTAATACAGACAATAGTTGGGGGATTAATATGCACAGAATGGTGGAAGTACCATTTGATAAAGAAGCTTATGCAAGGGTTTAATCTGTTACCACAAGTTGATATTTTACCATGTATTATCACCTGTACAGTAGCTGTATGTATATCAGCCTACATCATAAATAGGAACCTTGGGATTTTGATTAAGATTGCAATGTTGCTGAGAACTACTTATCTTATGCCACAATTCACAACGGGCCTGTCAAAAAGCCATTATTTCCAATGGTTTGTGTTCTTTCACGTACACAAATTTTGTTTAAATACCCTTTGGAACATCAGCTGAAGTCTGTTGTTTCTCCTGAAGGAAACAATAGCGTTGAGATCAGTACTGCATAATATGGACCTGGGAGCACAGCAGGCTCTTGGTTTATGTACAAATCCTATCAAATCCTGGCATCGTTCCTCCTTTACTCCTGGTAATTAATCTTTTCATGAATGCTGTCACATTTGGAGCCATTTCATTAGGCAAAACAAAAATGCTCAGTAACTTATTGGCCTCTTGTTTCACGTATATGTAATGGTTAATGCCCAAATTAGTACTTTTAAACCTAATCTACTCATAATCAGACCATATGTAAAGTGCAAACAACTCCTTATTTGGTTGTTTTTTGGATGTTTAAGAAGACCTTTCCCATTTAAAATATTAAATCAATAAAACAGATTGACACGTGTTGTTACGTTTTTGACCACATATTTTCAGAGCTGCTTCTTTCCATAGAAAAAGTTTGCTTGACTGTCAACGGAGAGTCTGCAGTGTAATTCCCATTTTGGACTGTACCTGAGCTTGACCATTCTCTCTCTCCAGGTACACTCATACCCATCCACCCTACTGTTTGGAGACGTTTGGCCAGAAGTGGCCTTCATAAAAGAATTGTGGCCAAAAAGCCATACCTCCTACATGCAAACCAGGCTAAGCAATTCAACTATGCACAAAAACAGGAACTGGGATGCATAAAAATAGCAGCAGGTGCTCTGGACTGATGAGTCAAAATGTGAAATATTTCACTGTAGCAAGAGGCAGTTTGTTTGCCGAGTGTCCGCAGGCAACAGTGAAGCATGGTGGTGGTTCCTTGCAAGTTTGGGGCTGCATTTCTGAAAATGGAGTTAAAGATTTGGTAAGGATCAATGGTGTCTTCAATCCTGATAAATACAGGCAGATGCTTGCCCATCATGCCATGTCATTAGGGAAGCATGTGATTGGCCTCACAGTATATAGAAAGAACACATCAATCAAAGATAGAGTAGTGTATAGCTGTTACAAAGGCAACAATAGAAAATATCAAACTTATAGATGTGGGAATTGCTCAGAGTGACAGTTCATCAATTAATAACAGCACATTATTTTACCATATGGGCAAATCTTTAACCCCAAATATTCTGTCAACTGTAATACACTAGGAGTGACGCATTGTACCCCTGCTAATGGGGGGGCTTATAACATTTTGGCACAGGATAAATGACAACATATAGGCTGCCTTGAAAAAGTATTCATACCCCATGAAATTTTCCACATTTTGTCATGTTGCAACCAAAAACATAAATGTATTTTATTGGGATTTCTAGTGATAGACCAACACAAAGTGGCACATAATTGTGAAGTTGAAGGAAAATGAGAAATGGTTTTCAACATTTTTTACAAATAAATACTGTATGTGAAAAGTGTGGCGTGCATTTGTATTCAGCCCCCCTGAGTCAATACTTTGTAGAACCACCTTTCGCTGCAATTACAGCTGGAAGTCTTTTTGGGGATGTCTCTACTAGCTTTGCACATCTAGAGAGTGACATTTTTGCCCATTCTTCTTTGAAAAATAACTCAGACTCTGTCAGATTGGATGGAGAGCATCTGTGAACAGCAATTTTCAAGTCTTGCCACAGATTCTCAACTGGATTTAGGTCTGGACTTTGACTGCGCTATTCTAACACATGAATATGCTTTGAACTAACCATTGCATTGTAACTCTGGCTGTATGTTTAGGGTTGTTGTCCTGCTGCAAGGTGAACCTTTGCCCCAGTCTCAAGTCTTTTGCAGACTCCAACATGTTTTCTTCTAAGATTGCCCTGTTTTTGTCTCCATCCATCTTCCCATCAATTCTGACCAGCTTCCCTGTCCCTGCTGAAGAAAAGCATGGTGTATTCAGGGTGATGTGCAGTGTTAGTTTTCCACCACACATAGCGTTTTGCTTTTAGGCCAAAAAGTTCAATTTTGGTCTCATCTGACCAGAGCACCTTCTTCCATATGTTTACTGTGTTAGCCACATGGCTCCACTTGCCTGGTCTGTCAGTTTAGGTGAATAATCATGTCTTGGTAGGTTTGTAGTTGTGCCATACTCTTTCCATTTTCAGATGATAGATTGAACATTGAACTGTAAGATGTTCAAAGCTTGGGATATTTTTTATAACCTAATCCTGCTTTAAACTTCTCCAAAACATTTTCCCTGACCTGTCTGGTGTGTTCCTTGGCCTTTATGATGCCGTTTGTTCATAAGGTTCTCTAACAAACTTTTGAGGTTTTTTTAGGGAACCAGAACAGCTGTATTTATACTGAGATTAAACTACACACTGATGGACTCTATTTACTAATTAGGTGACTTCTGAAGGCAATTGGTTCCACTAGATTTTAGTTAGGGGTATCAGAGTAAAGGGGGCTGAATACAAATGCACGCCACACTTTTCAAATATTTATTTGTAAAAAATGTTGAAAACCATTTATCATTTTCATTCCACTTCACAATTATGGCCACTTTGTGTTGGTCTATGACATAAATCCAAATAAAATACATTTATGTTTTTGGTTGTAACATGACAAAATTTCAAGGGGTATGAATACTTTTTCAAGGCACTGTACACTATACAGATCAGTGACCTTAATTCCCTTTTAGGAAGACATATAGCTTTAAAAAAGCTACGGCCGCCACCTTTGACACACATTTTTTCCTCCCCTCATTTTTGAATCTTCCACCTCTAATAGACTATTCATTCGCTCACTTTTTAGGATGCTGTTTCCATGGTTAAGCCCACATTATTTAAATCCATCCTATACGGGCCCTTTTTGATTCCTGACCTAAATTAGGAATTATCTGGTGCATCCTAACCATCTTAACAGGGTAAGTGACTATGTATTAGCTGTTTTTGAGCTGACGCCTTTCTAATGGGAATTTTAGCGGTGTTTATTTAATATTTAGCCCTTTGAATATTAGTTGCTATACATATATATATTTTTCCCTTAACTATTTCTCATTATTAAGTTGATGAGCTCCATCTTTGAGACTTCCACCCCTCCAAACCTCATCGCCGTATACTGTTTGATATGCACCTAACAGGTGCGTACTACCTGTGAAATACATGTGTATATATTATATAAACTTCATCTCAATATGGCCTACTCGGCATAGCTAGCATGCGAAGTGTAGGTACATTTTACCAGCAATCTTTCCTGCTGTGTCATTTATGCATCTCTCCTTACTTTATTTATCTTTGACAGTTTATTGTCCAATTTTTATATTGTGACCTGGCTCCCACACTCGCCCGGGAATTTGCCTCATAGGGGCCTATAGTTGTCCTTTTGGTCTGGGTCGGTCCAGTATTGGTAAGCTCCATATGTTCATTCTTTACGGGGATGCACTTACAGGGTTGAATTATATGTTATATACTATCCAAATTGACTGCTAGATTTTGAACTGGCTCACCTCTATGGCAGATTTGAGTTGGGTCCCTGTATGTATGTATGTTTTTTGTTTGCTTTGAAGCTTGATTATATAGTGTTTGTCCCCTGTAGGGATATCTACACATATTATTTTCTGAAGCATACTCCTGAAGAAGCGGTCGCACAGTGAAACATGTCGAGGTTTAACTGACCTAGGACGAGACCTTGAGTCCTCCTTCGTGGATGGATGCACGTATAATTGTTCAGTTCCTATTCAGAGATTCAAATTTATGTGTATTGTATACCCTCTCTTTATAGGACTGTCAGGAAAGAAGCAAATACCAGCCTCGCCAATATCGCCGCTTTCCTATGCACATGCGCGGTAGAATACAGCGGAACGGCGAACTCACATATGCAATCCCACTAGCCTCCCACTGCCTATAAAAGCCACTCTGTGCCATGGCCAAGTTGCTGGTTTGTCTTTTAGCATCCTGTGTGTTTCCTGATTGTATCCTGATTCTTGACTACCCGTTGTGACCCTTGACCTTGACTTATGCGGATTTCTTCCTGCATCTGACCTTCGGCTTGCCTCCCGGACCTCGCTACTTGCCTCCTGTGTTTGACCCCCGGCCTGTCTACAGATATCGCTTCCTGTCTCCAGTGATTGACACTCGGCCTGCTCCCAGACTCTGCTATTTGTCTCCAGTGCTTGATCCCTGGCTTGCTTACAGACTTTGCCTCCAGTTATCTGTGTTTTGACCCTCAGCCTGTTTTAGGGACTTCCTATCAGTCTTCAGCATTTAATCATCAGCCTGTTTACAGACCTGGTATCAGTCTCCAGCACAAGACTGTTCTGCCTATCTAAGAGACTCTTGCCAGTCATCGGTGTTTGACCTCCGGCCTGTTGTTGGACTAGCTGTTTGTCTACCTCCCTGAGCTTCAGCATCTTCCAGTCCTGCACAACTGTCTCCTTCCCGGTGACCTTCACACAAGACCTGCCCTGCCTGCTGGTGACTCGTGCCTCTTTGTGCCCTTTACCCCCTGTACCATCTCCAGGAGTGGAGTGCGCTTAGTCGCAAGAGGTTACCGCTCTCAGCATCTCGGCCTTGGTGAGTACCCATATCTGACAAGGACCTTTTTAATCATGCTCTTGTGTTAAATAAATTTACACTTTTTTATATGATTGTATATGTGAGTCCTTACCATACCATGAGAGCCCACAGTTGCCTCAAATTTTCTGCCCCCTGTTTTTCAAAATTGATAGGACGATGGTACATAACTTTATTGTTTTCAGTTCAGTAGCGATAATTGACATATAACTTTAAACTTTAATAAGGGTTCAACAGGTGTAGAATTCTTTTGGATAGTGTGTACATTGACCCTAAGAGTGGAGATTGTGATAAACATCTGCTACAAACTAGGTGGGTATATCCACTCTGGGCAATGGTCCACTACTGGGAGCCATAGCCTGAAGGCAGAGCAGCACGTGACATGTATAGTAGAGGATTTATAGTGGTTGATGCTTTTCTCATTCCTTGCATTTTGGGAAGACTCTAACTGGGGTGCCATTCACATATGCCACACTGGAACCTGTGGGTAATGGCCTGCTCTAGGGAACATTAATACACAAGCAAAGCTTTGTAGCTGTGGTATATGCCTTTTGGTTTTGTGTTTTCAGGACTGCATGTGTTTTTTTTCTGCACAATTAAATTTAATCAAGCAGAACATGTGGTTATATAGACCAGTTTAATAGAATATAGTTTAACAATATGTGCAATAAATAAAAGATAAGCCAGCAATGAAATTTATAATTCACAGATGATAATGTGATGTATATAACATATATTATAACTATAACAGCGTGGTCTATTGTATCTTATTTATAGACCCCATATAGACCCATATGACTGGTGATAAAACTTTTGTCAAAGGTCAAACCACAGTGTAAATTATGCGCACAGTGCTCCAGTATAGGTATGTGAATAGAGAGGACATATGTTGAACATTGGACCTAGTATTAGGCTATAGAACAGTTTTCTTTGAATGTTCTGCTACTTATGATTGACTTTAGGCCCTTTTGCTATGAAGCGTATGTGATTGTGGATTCCTTTGGCTTTTTTGTGATTGAAATTGTGCATAGTCCATCTACTACTCTCACGTATAACCCTATTAAGGAGTTACAAATGGAGGTGCATTTCAAAAAGAAGATGAATATTGCAGATTATTGTGTAACTTTTAGTGGATGTAAACCAATTGTTCCTCATCCCCACCGCCTGTTCTTTCTTCTTTTTCAATTATTGAGGTGATGTAGCCAAATGTGAGCTGTTTCCACATAATAACTTCCTCTCCCATGGATATAGATTTACACACACCTGAGTGGGATACTGTACATGGTTTTTATTAAGTGGCTGGTTCTCTTCATGAATACTGGTATATACACTATGTATAATATACATGGAACCTTAAATTATGAAAGCTTATTACAATTAAAGAGGAGTTCCACCCGAGGTCCAGTAAAAAAAAAAAAAAAAAAAGTCAGCAGCTACAAATACTGCAGCTGCTGACTTTTAATTGGACACTTACCTGTCCCAGGGTCCAGCGATGCGGGGGATCGAAGCCCCGCTCGTCTCCCCCTCCAGTCAGCGGCACCGGCATTGCAACTGTGGGCACCGGGCTGTAGCTTCACAGCCGGGCACCCACTGCGCATACGCGAGTGGCGCCGCGCGCCGTGATTGGCCGCTCAGTCACCTGGGACCTGTAATGGGTCCCAGATGATTGACAGGAGGGAGGGAGCAGAGCTGAGCCCTTCCTGTGCTGAGGGGGAAGTGATGTCACCAGCCCAGGCACTGGAAGAGGCAGACTACGAGGGACCACCTAGCAACAAGCATTTAGAGGTAAGTAAAAGAAAAAAAATATCCACATTTTTTTGTATTTTTTTTTTTAATTTTTCATGTAGTTTTTTTTGTTTGGGTGGAACCCCACTTTAACTACATAGTTACATAGCAGGTGAGGTTAACAAAAAAGACACCAGTCCATCTAGTTCAACCTATGATTTATGTTTCCTAGTACAAATATGGAAAAATTGTTATTTTAGGTGCTACACAAGCAAAGGAGATATTATAGATAAAAATCTTATTTACACAAAGTTAAAATGTTCAATAATAAAAGAAACATTGCTTTACATATATTGTGCAGTTTTTCCAATTCACTCTACATGTTTCGCTGTGATTTAGCTTCTTCAGGAGATAATTATAGATGCTGCATATGTAAACACTACAAAAAAATACATATTAATTATTCACAAGAAGGAAAACAAAATCTACATCAACATTTATGCTATACAGAACAATGATGCTTACAATAACCACATCCCGACCAGCCGCCGCAGTTGTACTGTGGCAGAATGGCACGGCTGGGCGAAACGACGTTATGTAACGTCACTTCACCCTGTGGCCACTCCCCGAGCCGATGCGTGTGCCCGGCGGGCTCCCGTGATCGCTGGGGGCACACGGAGAACCCGGAACTGTGTGTTAATACAGTTTCCGGTTCTCTGAGGGGAGAACTGACAGATCGTCTGTTCATATAGATTATGGACAGACGATCTGTTATCTTCCCTGCACAGTCCCCTCCCCCTTCAGTTAGGACACACTTAACCCATTCACTGCCCCCTAGTGTTAACCCATTCACTGCCAGTGACATTTTTACAGTAATCAGTGCATTTTTATAGCACTGATCGCTGTATTAATGCCAACGGTCCCAAAAATGTGTCAAAAGTTTCCGATGTGTCCGCCATAATGTCACAGTCCGGATAAAAAACGCAGATCGCCTCCATTAGTAGTAAAAAAAAAAATATTAATTAAAATGCCATAAAACTATCCCCTATATTGTAGACGCTATAAGTTTTGCGCAAACCAATCAATATACACTTATTGCAATTTTTTTAACCAAAATTATGTAGAAGAATACGTATCGGCCTAAACTGAGGAAAAACAAATGTTTTTTTTTATATATTTATATATATTTTTATATATTTTTGGGGGATATTTATTATAGAAAAAAAGTAAAACATATTGCGTTTTTTCCAAAATTGTCGCTCTTTTTTTGTTTATAGCGCAAAAAATAAAATACATATAAAATAGGTGATCAAATACCACCAAAATAAAGCTCTATTTGTGGGGAAAAAAGGACGTTGATTTTGTTTGGGAGCCATGTCGCACAACCGCGCAATTGTCAGTTAAAGTGACGCAGTGCCAAATCGCAAAAAGTGCTCTGGTCTTTGACCAACCAAATGGTCCGGGGCTTAAGTGGTTAAAAAGTCCTGGAAAGAATAGTCCAATTTCTATGCATCAAACGATAAGATATATCAGACACATACAGGAGACATTTATAATTTAGCTCAGGTGTTGATAGGAAGATATCAGCATACCACAGGGAGAGACCACTCAAGGAATTTGATGCTTGAGAAGGGACATATTAATGTAATGAATAACAAAGATTTACTCCAAATAATGTGCATGCCTACAAAACCTAAAAAAACAACGATACTTACCCTAAAAAATGGGGCAGTAGAGAATACAAACAATAAGGCTATCATCAAAACTTTCATAAATCCTATTGTTCTGCTCGTACAATATAAACTTAGATATTTTTCCAGATAAATGGTAATAGGGCTACAAGGTGGCCACTTCAACCCTTGCGGAGTCTGCAAAAAGCAAGGAAGAGTCTGGCCTGAAGGTCTCTGAAAAATTTAGAGGCGTTGTTTTAAAAAAAAAAGAAAAAATTGAAAAAACAAAAATTGATGTCCTTTTTTTCCCTCAAATAGACCATTCTTTTGGTGCTATTTAACCACCTCTGTGATTTTTATTTTTTGTGCTATAAACAAAAAAAACCTGACAATTTTGAAAAAAAAACAATATTTTTTACTTTTTGCTATAATGAATATCCCCCCAAAAAATGTAAATAAACAAATGTCTTCATTAGTTTAGGCCAATATGTATTCTTCTACATATTTTTGGTAAAATAAAATCGTAATAAGCGTATATTGATTGGTTTGTGCAAAAGTTATAGCGTCTACAAATTAGGAGATAGAATTATGGCATTGTTATTATTAATTTTTCTTTTACTATTAAGGGCGGTAATCAGCGATTTTTAGCAGGACTGCAACACTGCGTTGGACAGATCAGACACTTTTTTGGGACCACTGACATTTATACAGCAATCAGTGCTATAAAAATGCATTTATTACTGTATAAATGACACTGGCAGGGGTTAACACTAGTGGCAATCAAGGGGTTTAATGTGTTCCCTGGGAGGTGTTTCTAACTGTGGGGGGAGTGTACTAACTGGAGGAGGAGGGAGATCGCTGTTCCTGATTCACTAGGAACAGATGATCACTCTATACTCCCCTGTCAGAATGGGGATCCGTTTGTTTACATTGACAGATCCCCAATCTCTGTGGATAGACTGCCGTTTGCCAGCGACAGGCACATGCATCGGCTCCCCGCATGCCTGCTATAGCTCTTAAAAGAGACGACGTACAGCTAAGGTGATTTGTGGGAACGAGCCAACCTACCGCAGTATAATGACGGCGGCTGGTCGACAAGTGGTTAAGGTCATGTTACAACCAAAAACGTAAATGTATTTTATTGGGATTTTATGTGATAGACCAACACAAAGTGGCACATAATTGTGAAGCGGAAGGAAAATGATAAATGGTTTTCAAAATTTTTAGAAATAAATATGTGAAAAGTGTGGAGTGCATTTGTATTCAATCCCCCTGGGTCAATACTTTGTAGAACCACCTTTCACTGCAATTACAGCTGCAAGTCTTTTTGGGGATGTCTTTACCAGCTTTGCACATCTAGAGAGTGACATTTTTGGCCATTCTTCTTTCCAAAATAACTCAAGCTCTGTCAGATTGGATGGAGATCGTCTGTGAACAGCAACTTTCAGTCTTGCCACAGATTCATAACCGGATTTAGGTCTGGACTTTGACTGGGCCATTCTAACACATAAATATGCTTTGTAGCGCTAGCTGTATGTTTAGGGTCGTTGTCCTGCTGGAAGGTGAACCTCCGCCCCAGTTTCAAGTCTTTTGCAGACTCTAACATATTTTCTTCAAACGCCGCGTACACACCAGCGGACTTGCCAACGGGCTAAACTCCGTCGGCACTCCCGACGGAAAGATTTAGAACATGTTTTATATCTGAGTCCGTCGGAAATGCCGACAGAAAAAGTCCTATGGGGCATACACATGGTCGGAATGTCCGATCAAAAGCTCCCATCAGACTTTTTCTGTCGGGAAGTCTGGAGGTGTGTACGCGGCATAAAATTGCCCTGTATTTAGCTCCATCCATCTTTCCATCAACTCTGAACAGCTTCCCTGTCCCTGCTGAAAAAAACATCCCCACAACATGATGCTGCCACCACCATGTTTCACGGTGGGGATGGTGTGTTCAGGGTGATGTGCAGTGTTAGTTTTCCACCACACATAGCATTTTGCTTTTAGTCCAAAAAGTTCAATTTTGGTCTCATCTGACCAGAGTACCTTCTTCCACATGTTTGCTGTGTCCCCTACATGGCTTCTCACAAACTGCAAAACGGGACTTCTTATAGCTATATTTCAACAATGGCTTTTTTTTTTAATAACCTAACCCTGCTCTAAACTTCTTCACAACTTGACCTGTCTGGTGTGTTCCTTGGCCTTCATAATGCTGTTTGTTCACTAAAGTTCTCTAGCAAACCTCTGAGGGCTTCACAGAACAGCTGTATTTATACTGAGATTAAATTACACACAGGTGGACTGTAATTAGGTGACTTCTGAAGGCAATTGGTTCCACTAGATTTTAGTTAGGGGTATCAGAGTAAAAGGGGCTCAATACAAATGCAAACCATTTTTAATTTTCCTTCCACTTCACAATTATGTGCCACTTTGTGTTGGTCTATCGCATAAAATCCCAATAAAATACATTTACGTTTTTGGTTGTAACCTGACAAAATGTGGAAAATTTCAAACCCTAAGGAGGTTTGTAAGCATGGCTGGACTGAAGCATTCAGGGTTCACTGATAATTCAAGTTATAAAAGCATAGTCTAAAATAAAAAAAAAAATAAAAGGTTATGCAAAATGGTAATTTGCCAAAATTCCCTACAAAATTCCCTAAATTCCCTATTATAAAAGCAGTTCACTTGTATCAGCCTTTTGCAGTCAGACTCAGTTGTGCTGCAGTGCCAGGAGGTTTCCTGACAGGGGAGAGAGCAGAGTGACAGAGATATGAGCTCATCAGTATGCTGCTTCCTTTTCACTATCCAATCAGAGGCTGGGGGAAGGACAAGACTGGTAAGTGTTACTGAACTGCAGGATACTAAACCCTACCTACCTACCCTACCTGCCAGACAGGGCTGTGCTGTGCGGCAGAGTTCTGTAAATGTCAGAACTGAATTGACAGAAATACAAATCCTTTGCCAGGTAAAACATCTCGCCGATATATACATTTCTGTCAATTAAGTTGTATGCCTGGAGTTTAGCTTTAACAAAACCGTGGTGCAGTGAGTGAGGATATTCTTTGGTAGGTAGGATTCAGACCAATTCTGTATATACAGTACTGCTCAGAATGCATTGAAGCCAAGAAACTAGCATTTTCACATGTAAATCAGAATTTCTTTAACCACTTGCCGACCAGCCGCCGCAGTTTAACCGCGGCAGAATGGCACAGCTGGGCGAAACAACATTATGTAACGTCACTTCGCCCTGTGGCCACTAGGGGCACGCGGGTGCCCGTTGCTTCCCCCCAGAGCCGATGCGAGTGCCCGGCGGTCGCGATCACCGCTGGGCTCCCGCGATCACTGGTGACACACCGAGAACCAAGATCTGTGTGTGTAAACACACAGTTTCTGGTTCTCTGAGGGGTAAAGTCACTAATTGTCTGTTCATACAGAGTATGAACAGCGATCTGTCATCTCCCCTAGACAGTCCCCTCCCCCCCTTCAGTTAGAACACAGAGAGAGAACACAATTAACCCCTTGATCGCACCCTAGTGTTAACTCCTTCCCTTCCAGTGTCACTTTTACAGTAATCAGTGCATTTTTATAGCACTGATCGCTGTATAAATGCAAATGGTCCCAAAAATGTGTCAAAAGTGTCCGATGTGTCCGCCATAATGTAATACTTTTGCGCAAACCAATCAATATACACTTATTGTGATTTTTTTCACCAAAAATATGTAGAAGAATACATATCGGCCTAAACTGAGGAAAAAAAAAAATTTTTATATATATTTTTGGGGGATATTTATTATAGCAAAAAGTCAAATATATTGTGTTTTTTCAAAATTGTCGCTTTTATTGTTTATAGCGCAAAAAATAAAAAACGCAGAGGTGATCAAATAAAAGATAGCTCTATTTGTGGGAAAAAAAGGACATCAATTTTGTTTGAATACAAATGCACACCACGCTTTTCACATATTTATTTGTAAAAAAAATTGAAAACCACTTAATAATTTTCCTTCCACTTCACAATTATGTGCCACTTTGTGTTGGTCTATCACATAAAATCCTAATAAAATACATTTACGTTTTTGCTTGTAACATGACAAAATGTGGAAAATTTCAAGGGGTATGAATACTTTTTCAAGGCACTGTACCTCTTAAATTCCTGGTTCTTCCAGTTATTGAGGAACATATGGCAATGTCACCTGCCTCCTTTCAATGCAGCAATCCCGTCTTCAAAAATTGTTGACAATTTCTATGGATTTTGTGCAGGTGTCAGTGATGGTATTTATAGGCATCAAAGGGTGCCTAGGACAGGGTGAGGGTTTGGGTTGGGATTTTTTTATTCTTGATAGGTTTTACAGTGAGGACGGAAAGTATTCAGACCCCCTTAAATTTTTCACTCTTTGTTATATTGCAGCCATTTGCTAAAATCATTTAAGTTCAGTTTTTTTCCTCATTAATGTACACACAGCACCCCATATTGACAGAAAAACACAGAATTGTTGAAAACAATTCAGTTAAAAACTGAAATATCACATGGTCCTAAGTATTCAGACCCTTTCCTCAGTATTTAGTAGAAGCACCCTTTTGATCTAATACAGCCATGAGTCTTTTTGGGAAAGATGCAACAAGTTTTTCACACCTGGATTTGGGGATCCTCTGCCATTCCTCCTTGCAGATCGTCTCCAGTTCTGTCAGGTTGGATGGTAAACGTTGGTGGACAGCCATTTTTAGGTCTCTCCAGAGATGCTCAATTGGGTTTAAGTCAGGGCTCTGGCTGGGCCATTCAAGAACAGTCAAGGAGTTGTTGTGAAGCCACTCCTTCGTTATTTTAGCTGTGTGCTTAGGGTCATTGTCTTGTTGGAAGGTAAACCTTCGGCCCAGTCTGAGGTCCTGAGCACTCTGGAGAAGGTTTCTGTCCAGGATATCCCTGTACTTGGCCGCATTCATCTTTCCCTCGATTGCAACCAGTTGTCCTGTCCCTGCAGCTGAAAAACACCCCCACAGCATGATGCTGCCATCACCATGCTTCACTGTTGGGACTGTATTGGACAGTTTATGAGCAGTGCCTGGTTTTCTCTACACATACCGCTTAGAATTAAGGCCAAAAAGATCTATCTTGGTCTCATCAGACCAAAGAATCTTATTTTTCACCATCTTGGAGTCCTTCAGGTGTTTTTTTTAGCAAACTCCATGCGGGCTTTCATGTGTCTTGCACTGAGGAGAGGCTTCCGTCGGTCCACTCTGCCATAAAGCCCTGACTGGTGGAGGGCTGCAGTGATGGTTGACTTTCTACAACTTTCTCCCATCTCCCGACTGCATCTCTGAAGCTCAGCCACAGTGATCTTTGGGTTCTTCTTTACCTCTCTCTTCAAGGCTCTTCTCCCCAGGCAGCTCAGTTTGGCTGGGCGGCCAGCTCTAGGAAGGGTTCTGGTCGTCCCAAACGTCTTCCATTTAAGGGTTATGGAGGCCACTGTGCTCTTAGGAACCTTAAGTGCAGCAAAATTTTTTTGTAACCTTGGCCAGAACTGTGCCTTGCCACAATTCTGTCTCTGAGCTCTTCAGGCAGTTCCTTTGACCTCATGATTCTCATTTGCTCTGACATGCACTGTGAGCTGTAAGGTCTTATATAGACAGGTGTGTGGCTTTCCTAATCAAGTCCAATCAGTATAATCAAACACAGCTGGACTCAAATGAAGGTGTAGAACCATCTCAAGGATGATCAGAAGAAATGGACAGCACCTGAATTAAATATATGAGTGTCACAGCAAAGGGTCTGAATACTTAGGACCATGTGATATTTCAGTTTTTCTTTTTTAATAAATGTGCAAAAATGTCAACAATTCTGTGTTTTTCTGTCAATTTGGGGTGCTGTGTGTACATCAATGAGAAAAAAAATGAACTTAAATGATTTTAGCAAATGGCTGCAATATAACAAAGAGTGAAAAATTTAAGGGGGTCTGAATACTTTCCGTCCCCACTGTATGTAACCCCAGTCTCTAAAATCACATGCTTTCAATATGTATAGTGTAATTTTACAGGCCATTTTCAATATTTTAACATTTTTTATTGAAATAATCAATAATCTAAATAATCTCCTGGAGACCCTCCCTTGAAAGATCTTGAAGGCATTTTTTGATATAGGGTGACATTGCTCAGTCCCTGTTTTCCAGTTGCTTTCCTGTGTTGTCACCATGCAACATGCTCTCCCAATGGGGATTATAAGTGGCTTTATATTGTGCAGATATATCCAGCCATTGTCAACATCAGGAAGTCCATTCTAAGCCTTAACGTGCAGCCATCGCTGGAGAGCATGCAGACAATGGAGTAGTTTTAAGATGTTACTATCCGTGTCAACGGTGTATATAACAACAGTAACAATTCTTCATTACCCACTTGACCCCCCCTTCAAAAATAGATATTCTTCATTAACCCCTTTACTCCCTTACTCCAATACAGCCACCACATCTCAGGGAACAGTAAGTAACCATATAATATATTTGTCTTTATGGGTTTACATACACTTTTGTTTTCTAACAGTTTAATACAAGCATAGAACTTGCTATCACATGTTGCATCCATACTGGTACATCCTCATTTTGTTAATTAGGTTCAGAATTAATATGTGCACATAATTGATTGATGTTATGTGCAGCCAGACAAAATAATCAAAATGTTTTATTTGAACAAAAATGTTATAGCTGGACTTTTGCTTCCAAAAATGAAACATTTTCAAGGACCTTTACAATCTTTGAAAACTTAAAATAAGCATTATGTTTGTTGGTAACAGATTGTAGGACTGTTGCACAACAAACCTCCCCAAGTGTGTCACTAATTTAATTTTTATTTTATTGTATGGGCTTGTATAAGATGCTCCAGCTGTCAAGCGCCCGTCATCTGTCAGTGAGCGATCACTAAGCCAGGCTAGGCTAAGACAGGATTATAAAATGAATGGCCATGTGCTTTAAATCTACTTATTTGCCTGGTCTGCAAGAAGCACACCCTGAAATATTCAATTGGGGCAGCACACCATCTTGCCACTGACTCATAAAGTCTCCATCGATTGGTTGGTTTGACTGCATCAGCCTGACTGTATTGACTGACACCTGCTCAAACTAGCACGTGCCTGACCTTCCACCCTCCTGCTTTCCCTACTACTCGGTGCATGCGTTGGAGACAGTGTCACATCGATGGCACGTGCAACAGTCTGGGGCATATGGCCGACTTGTGCTTGTACCAAACAGGGATGGCTGAAGCCAAGCAGTCAAAACATTGTCATTACAGCAGATGGGAGAAGCGTGGCATTTAATTTTTAGACAGATGCCACCTCCTACTTCCACCTGCCTTGAACTTGGATATTGTACAGCACGATTCATCTGCTTAATAATTAAGCACAAAGAAACTATTTACTAGGAGCTTTAGAGCAACCGTACCTCATCATACAAGTCTTGTCATCCACAACAATGCCTCAGTGCAACTGACTAAACAGCCAAAGACATTTAATGAGTGTTCTGCACTGTCCATTTGCGTATGGACTTTCTTAATTACTGTTACATTGTGTTTTGAAATTAACGTTATTTTTCTTGATATATGTAGGCTGCAAGGTCACATATGTAGTATTATTTGGGTTACATATACCTTAAAGTCAAATTTGTAGCATTAACTTGGCTATAAATAGAAAGTGCCATAATTTAGTAATGCATTAACCAAAAATGTCAACAAGAAAATAAAAATTATTTAGTCTATATTCAACCAAAAAAAGTACATAAATAGAACAGTGTTGGCACATAACTAGATTTTTTCCTGTGTTTGATGTTAACATATTCTGAAATTATTTACATGAAACACTGAAACATTCAAATTATTCACTGACATAGGGGTTAATTTACTAAAACTGGAGAGTGCAAAATCTGGTGCAACTCTGCATAGAGATCAATCAGCTTTTAACTTCAGCTTGTTCAATTAAGCTTGAGCAAAAAAAAAAAAACGGAAGCTAATTGGTTTCTATGCAGAGCTGCACCAGATTTTGCATTCTCCAGTTTTAGTAAATCAACCCCATAGAGTGCCTAAATGCTTATGATCTACTCAGTCAGCTTAACATACAAAATCTGAGGCCAATTTTGTCTGAAATCATTTAACCTACCACTTTTTATAATGTTTTTCAATAAGTTTTGGATATCCTGTTTTTTTAGGTTTTTTGTATTAATAGAGAATTGAATATTTTTAATCAAATTTTGAGTATATGCTGTATAAGTTGGTACCGAGCTAATCCTTTTTAAGGGTGATCGGGTGAGGACCGATCTCCCAGTCCCTTTCCTTTTAATTGGATGATGGTACACTATATTCAGTTCATATGTAATCTATACCAATAGAGGCATTCGTTTCTTAACCTACCGTTGAATCAATTGGAAGAAAACCATTAAACAGAAGAACATACAAAATCATTGCAAATAATGGCTCTGTTGAGAACTAAACCCAGAGCTCCAGCGCTAAAAGACAGAACAGCTCTCTATTTAGTCACCATACAGTCCATATTTCCATGAATCACTTATGTTTCTTTTGGTGGATCCTAAATGGAGAGAGGGGAGCCATGTAATGAAGCAGTGCCACTCTGCAGCCTTCTCCTGTGAGTCTAGGGTGGGGGGCTGAACCATGACTTCCTGTGCTCACAGGAAGTGGGTTGATTGATGTTGGGTGTCATTAAACCTGGTGGAGAAACAGAGCTAGAACTGTGCCTAGGTGAGCCTGGGGGGGCAGTTCTGGAGAGGGGTGAGCGAGGGGCAGTTTTGGAGAGGAGGTGAATATAGCCTGCCAGAACTGATTTTTTTCTTTTTAAGAATGCATTTTTGCATTCTTTTCAAAGCTAGAACTGAAATTGAATGAAAATAATTAAGTAGCACTAAGTGCAAAATCCAGAAACCTAAGCAACCAACTGGAATCCATAATATACTGGTCTGACTAGTAACCTACAGCAACTACCGGTATTTGGAAACCACCTATACTGGTCTGAACTGCACCAAAGTGAACTCTTAATGGGCTACTCTTTTTTGCACTTAGAGCTTTCCTTTTTATTTTTTTTAGGGTTTTCCTAATTTTAAGCTGCCTATAGACACCATGGGACTGGAAGATGTAGAGATATAACCATCTGAATAAATGTTTTATCATAACTTCAGATGTAACTATGATGTGCAATTTGCCTTCCTACTCCATTCCCCAACACACTGTTTCGCTCACGTTTCTTTTTTAACCAAGTATGATTTATGGATGGAAATTGTTTTCTTGTCTATGGGCGGTCTTCCATTTAAACACAGGAAGGCCGATTTACTGAGGTTGAGAATCTTCACAGAACAAATTATCCAATTGTGAAAAGCAAATTCCTGTTTACTTATTGTATCTGCACAATGAATTAAAGTGAACATGTAAATTAAGTGTACAGTAATTAAAGTAAATATTCACAAAATCTATTGCATGATGGTTTGCAACTCAGTCCCACTGACAACTAACTTTATTCTAAAAATCTAAAAAGCAATACTGAATAAAAATGTGAAACTTTTGGAATAGGTTATCTCAAGATCCAAATACATTTGTGAAAATGCAGCACTTTTGCAGCTGTATATATAAAATACAGCAGAGATCTACGTATAAATGAAACAAAGACGGATGTTTAGTAATAGGTTAACTTTATGTAATACGAAATATTGTTAAAATTTCATCCTAGCTCACTGAAACCCCAAATTATCTTTTAAATAAATGTACTTTACCAATATGTCAATTCTGCTAAAAAAGGTCAAAAAAAGTTAGGGATCGCAGATAACATAAAGGTTTTTTTTCATCAAAGAAAGACATTAAAAATGTCCAACAAGCAAGAATAGGGTTTTATCTAAAGCCTCGAAATGGAGAAGTAATTTTAAACCAAAGTGCTTTCTTTTTGTCTAGGTTTTAAAGAGTCCAAATTGCAAATATTGTTAGACGGACGAAGGTCTGGGCATGCACATACAGTATATTCATTTCATTTTTTATTATATTTAAAAGTCCACATAGCATAAAACTCAGCATAGATTATTATGTAGCACATCTGGTGGTAACACTCAAAGGAAAGTATTTAACATTTCACAAAGTTATTTGTTTATGGGGTATCAAATAGTTGTTACTTGAAAGTGATGTTTTTCTGTACATAACTGAAGGAGTGTATAGACTTCCAATGGTGGTCAGACATTTGGGAACAATCTAACCGTATCCTTGAATGTCCTGACATGAGAACAGCAAACAGCCCAAAAACCACAATTTTCCCAAATCGTTATCCTTACTCAACTGACTCACTTTTACTCCAATTTAGCCTTACTCAAGAGGCCTTCCAAGGCCATAAGTACCCTATACATCATCATGATTAATATCCCACCCTGGCACAATCTTAGGTATCAACATCTATCTATAGTCCATGGATATCTTTTATTTGACGGCGTTATATAAGTATCTATAATAAATTAATTTGTTCATTAAATCTGTCACTTTGTCCATTTAGTGACGGGTTCTTTTGGTAAGACATTTCTCCCCATAATGCTTATCTTTGTCACACTTCCCCACCAATATATTAGATTGCTAGAAATACCTCAATGCCTTTGGAAAATGGGCAAGCATGTGGCATTTTTCACTTCTTCCCAAAATACAGTGCTGCACACCTGAACATCCAATAATTTGGCCAGAGGACTATCATACTAAGGCAAGCGGATGGTCATTGCCTCTGTTTATGCTCCAACATAGACAAATACACAGCATACACAGGGTTTACTATTTGGGCAAGTGAACAGGGTAGCAGGCAAAGTAGTTATTAGCTGGGGAAGGGAAGGTGGGCGATTAAGAGAATCTTTCACTTTGCTATCCTTAGACACATTTACTTTACCTTCTTGTTCAGTGGTCCCATTGAGGAATAATACAAAAGTCTTTTCACTAGACTGAACTGTCTGATACTGTTTAGGAATAAGTTGTGCAAACCTATACAGAAAAATGTAAAGGATAAGTTCACTATTTAGAAAAAAATAATAAATGCACATTTTTTTGCAGGTAAAAAAAAAATGTGCATTTATTTATTTATGTAAAGCATTGCACCAGCAATCAGCAGATGGCTGGTGCCATGCAGGTCTCCAGAAGATCTGCCAGTGTATCTGTGTACAGATACAATCTGACAGGAAGAAGCAATAAACTACCATGGAGCTCGGCAGCGCCATGGTAGTTCATTGAGAACTACAAGCCGACAGCCACAAAGGATGTCGGGATTTGTAGATCATTAACACACAGAGCTGTTTTCAAAAAGTGACAGCTGTACAGGGAACCTCTCCCCGTACTGCTGTCACAGGGAGTGCAGGGATCGGGCAGCGGCTGCAGCATTGGGAACATGTTACATGTTCCATCCTAAAAATGTGTAGAACATGTGACATGTTCTCAAAGGTAAACTTATCCTTTAAATCGTAATTCATATTGTTAAAGAATTTTAGGTTTTGTACTAATTTCTATATATTTGTACATAAGACTTTGTAACTAAACAAACTTATGTTTTAGTTTTAGCAGCCCTATAAGACAGACTGATGACAAATGAAAAAGAAGAATGGGGCTATTGGAGATACAGCTAACTGAACAGCCCAAGACTTTATGAGCTTAATTAGTATATCAGTGCGGCTATTCTTCAGCTTGTTGCCCTCAAGAAGCCTTCAGATTCCGAATGACCTCGCTTCAACAATAAGGCCCTCTTTAACCGATTAACTAATTGATACATGTGTTTTGAAGGAGTCTAATTAAATTGTTGCGTTTCACAATAGCTAGTCCATTCGGTTATTCAGCAACTTTATAAGGCTTTCAAAGAAATGCTCAGGCAAAAAAAACAACGTACAGACATTATTGAAAATGCTGATGTTTTCAGGGATATGTTCTGAATGTGAACAAACCCATAGTGTAGAACGTGTTTAGCTTCTTCTGTCCTCCTGTAGGGATACATAGTTCATCATCTACCTGCCACAGTCTACTAAATGGCCCAAAGATGCTTCTGTTTATGCAGTTTTAATCCACAAAGTTCACTGGACATGCTATTGGATTTCATTATCAGATGGAATGGGACGACGTAACACTATGTCCTATGAAATGTAAGTTTGTCCAAATTTACTGAAATTGGTTACATTTTGCCACAAAGACAGGAAAGTAAACTGTCTTAATAGCTAATGAAAGACAGGTAGATAGATAGATAGATAGATAGATAGATAGATAGATAGATAGATAGATAGATAGATAGATAGATAGATAGATAGATAGATAGATAGATAGAATTAAGGTGTATGACTGATCATTTAAACTCACTGGGTATTTTTTTGCATTTATGCATTTTCTTTATATAAGTGTTTAAAACTAACCAAAGCAATAATCTAAAGCAGTGTTCCTTAACCTTTTTCAGTTAAGGCACCCTTTAAAAATTATGGAGAGTCTCAAGGCACCCCATTCTAAAATGTAAAAACAGTTCTAATAGTTTTACATAATGCAGCAACATCCACAAATCCTAGTAGGACACCCAACATTAGAGGTGATTTATTCTTTCAAAGCAAATACACTTTTGCAACTGGTTCTGAATATATTCTAATGTTTCTCTTCTCCCTCAGTTTTTCCATCACTCAGCTAATGTGACCCCAACGCTGATGGAGAGGGACAAGGGAGGGTGAAACAGGGATGCTATGCAGGCAACTGACATATGCAGGCTACTGACATCCTCCTTATCAGCTGATGATGCCATTGGTCATTTAGACGCCAGCAGCTAGAAGGATATAATTGTGCACAATGAAAACCCGTGGCTTAGTGTAACTAAAAGGCAGCCTTCATCTACACGCCAGATTGTATACAGTTTTTAGGCAATTTTTAAGCATTTTGCCAAGGCACCCCTGAAGAAACCTCAAGGCACCTCATGGTGCCTGGGCATCCTAGTTGAAAAAGACTGATCTAAAGGATGAAGTAAAGTGCGGTCTACATAAAACAACTTTGGTAGTTACATTTTACTTAAACTGATGTTTCCACCAGAGCAAGATTGGGAAGGAATGAGAAACAGAGGGATTTGGTTCCATAGGTGGGACAGTTCCTTCAATTGAGCGAAAGTTTGGAGCTACAGTATAAGGTAAAGAGATGCAAACAACAACTGGGACACAATGGGGTTATTTACTAAAGGAAAATCCACTTTGCACTGCAAGTGCACTTGGAAGTGCAGTCGCTGTAGACATGCAAGGAAAATGAAAAAACAGCATTTTAGCTTGCACATGATTGGATGATAAAATCAGCAGAGCTTCCACTCATTTCAGATCTTCCCCTTAGATTTAGAGCGACTGCACTTCCAAGTGCACTTTCAGTGCACTTTCAAGTGGACTTGCAGTGCAAAGTGGATTTGCCTTTCGTAAATAACCCCCAATATCTTATTGGCATGAATTCAATAAATTTAGAAATCTACCAGAACAGAGAGAACAGTTTAGAAGATGTGCAGCTTCTACTGTCTTCCAGTAGGAATACATAGTATGTCATCTAACAACCACAGCCTGCTAAATGTCCAGGGTAAAAACCACCAAAATTGACTAGACACGCTATTAGATTTTATAATCAGATATGATGGGAACACATGACATATCGCATGGAATAGATGGTCAACCATATTTCCTGGAATTGGTTTAAAGTTTGCCACAAAGACAGCAAAGTAAATTGTTCCAAAAGCTAATGAAAAATAAGAATAGGATAGGATAGGATAGGATAGATAGATAGATAGATAGATAGATAGATAGATAGATAGATAGATAGATAGATAGATAGATAGATAGATAGATAGATAGATAGATAGATAGATAGATAGATAGATAGATAGATAGATAGATAGATAATGTTTAACTTTTTTACATTATAATGTACATTATTTTTCCCCCTCATAAGAGAAGAAGCAGGCTATCATAAGTGTTTCGGTTTCGACACATCATCTGCCCCTCCTTAGCATTAAAAGTAACATGACAATTAAAAACCACTTAACTGACTTGGTAACAAAAGAAAGTTGTGTTAGCTTTTATAGTGAGTCAGTAACCTCATTTACAGAGAGAACTATTGTCTCCTGCCCGAGTCAGTCAAACTCCAATAGTATAGTGTTGTTTCCAGACCAGTGCATCAACTGAACGGCGGGCTGCTTGCTCCATCTGCCATAGTGGGCGAGGGTGAGACACGGGACAAGGGGACAGCTCATTTAACTAGTAGCATCAATTATGCAGTTGTACTTACTAATGAGATCCTGTCACCAGTGACAATGACAGTTTATACACTGGAAAATTAACGTATCTCTATTAAAATGGAGGTCAGGATTTATAGGCGTGTTACTTCAGACTATTCTGTTTGGAATCTATCAACACAATTTCCACTATTTGAACCTTTATGGCAAAACAGCGTCATAATATTTTTGTTTTAACTGTATGTTTATACCCATCGGATTCCTTCTTGTGTGAAAAAATAATATGAAAATATATATGTTTAAATCGAATCACCATGCAGATATAAAAGGCACACATAAATGCATATTGTATTCATCAATATATCCTTGAGCTTCATTTTTTAAAAGTGGAACTTTAGTAAGAAAATTATGTCCTGCTAGATCACTTCAGGCTGGCCCCTTTTTGCAGGTATAGCTATGTAAAACATTTAAAAAGAAGTGCCTATACTGTTTAAAATCCAATAATATACTGTCTCATCCTGCTCTGCACATGCTCAGTTGCTCTCCATTTTTAGGCACTTTTAGGCACTATCGAATTTGTATCGGCCAATCTGGTGAAAGACTAACGATTAAAGCGGACCTAAATCCATTGATATAACAGTTTAAAAAAACAGTTAAGTGGGGTACACACTATAAGAAAATGGGGCGAACAATTGCATGATTTTCCTCGTGGTTTCACAGCAAATTGGAACCAATGAACGAAAATTCTTAAGACAATTCTCGTACGGCAAAGGTTTTTTTTTTTGTTGTTTATTGTTTCTGAACATGTGCAGTCTTTCTTTTCTAAATTTTCTTGTATGAAAATCGTACAAAAATGGCACACATTAAACGAAAATCTTTCGTTCTGTTCCCGTACGAGAAAAATTTTGGAGTTTGTCCTTTCGGGAATTTTCGTATGAAAAGCCGGAATCGGCTGTCCAAAGTTGTGTACACACTATAGGAAAATCGCACGATAATTCTTGGATGAAAATGTTTGCCCGATTTTCTTATAGTGTGTACAAGCCTTTACATTCCCGGCATGCCAGGAATTCTGTCACATTGCTTGTTTTCTCAACTGACCTCCAAAGACATGCTGGTAGGTTAATTGTCTTCTGTCCAAAATAAATTGGCCCTAGTATATGAATGTGAGTTGGGGACCTTGGATTGTGGGCTCCTTGAGGGTAGGGATAGTGAGTGTGCAATGTATGTGTGGAGCGCTGCGTAAATTGACGACGCTATATGGGTACCTTAAATAAATAATAATATAATAGATGAGAATCTTAATGAGACACAATGTATAGGGATAGGGACAATTGTAGACACGCACCCACACTCACTCAGGTTGAACTGGATGGACTGGTGTCTTTATTCAACCTTACTAACTATGTAACTATGTAACTGTAAAACCATCAAATGGCTGGTGCCATAACTAATTACATGTGCAGCACCATGGCAGTTGCAGATCAAACAGAAGCAGCTTCCTTGGCTAAAAAAAGGATAGGAGGGTTTAGTCCTGCTTTGACTGCTGCTCAGAGCTCTGGGCTTCAACAAAATGGCAGCCCCCAGCAAATAGAAACAGGAACAATGCTGGAGGCAATGTAAAGCACACACTAATTTTGGTAGCATATTTATTAAAGCTGAACTTTACCCAAAACAACTTGCTTCTAGTTGGAGGCTTCCATTTTGCTGAAGCCCGGAGCCCTCAAAACAGCAGTAAATCATAGTGGAACTAAACCCATTGATTGAATGGTTTTAAAACACAGTTACATTCCTGGAATGCCGGGATTGCTAACTGTCACATTTGCTTGTGTCCTCCACCAAACCGTTAAACCATCAATTAACTGGTGTCATAACTGATCACATGTGCAGCAGCATGGCAGTTGCAGTTTAAACAGGAGCAGCGTCCTTGGCTGTAAAGGATAGGAGGGTTTTTTACTTTTTTTTTAATGTTGTCAGCAGATCGGCCTCTACAAACTCAGCTGTGCCTAAAAATGCCTAAAAATGGAGAGCAACTGAGCATGTGCAGAGCAGGGGGAAACAGTGTATTACTGGATTTTAAACAGTATAAACACTTATTTTTAATGCTTTACATACTGCAGCTATACCTGCAAAATGGTACAGCTTATAGTGATCTAGCAGGATTTAATTGTCTAACTAAAGTTCGACTTTAGAGTTGAATGTATGTTCCTTGCTAAAGAACATTATTTTTATCAATTGTTATAGTAAAGTTCCACTTTGAACTCAAGCAGTGTAAGCAACTGAATTTGTATCAGCTTCTTGCAATTCGCTGTACAGCAGAACTAAGTGAGGGAGTAGCAGCACAAGAAGCAATCAGTTGTGCTGCAGTACAGGGAACATGAAAGGAGCATGCTGATAGAAGGAGAGAGCAGAGTGACAGAAATATTAGCTCATCAGTCTGCTGCTTCTTCTTTCACTGTCCAGTCAAAGGCTAGTAAATTCTTATATGTGTAATGAGGAGCGCCTAGTACAAAAGTCAATTTCACTTGAAGTGATAGGCCCTCCTCAGTACACATCCAAGAATTTAATGTCTGCTGAGCGATCCCTTTGTCACAATCAAAAAGGTAGCACCCCAGGACCATAACAAGGTCCACCCACACTATACTTTTATCACGGATCTGCTTCTTTGAAGGAAAAACACTCTTTGTTGTATTTCCAACAGAATCAATTCTCACTTCTATTGTTCCACAAACCTGACTGTGGAGCCTGAGATGATGAGGATGACCCCTTGCACAATCCCTATTTAAGCACCCCTGGTAGTGGACACAGGGACTGTTAGGATAGCGGAAGGGTGCAGGTGCCAGTGAACTCAAGGATCCACCTAGTGGTAAGCAACAACCAGGCAGATAGGTACAGAATCATGATCAAGTTCAAGGTTGGGGACAGGCAGGAGCTGTCAACATGCTGGTAGTGAGGAACAAAGTAAAGAGGCAGAGTTGTGGTCAGAAGTCAAGGCCGGGGTCGATAACACAGATCAGCAGCAGGCATAACAGGCAAGGGAAATGCAAAGAGAGCCGGGTCAGTAGCAAGTTGAGCAGGTTTTCAGGAACACAGCACACAGGTATCAGAACTGAAGACAATCCAGCAATAATACTAGGCAGCATCAGGTTTAAATAGGCTGCCAGATGCCAGGATCTGTGGGTGCATCCATGTGCATGCAAAAATGAGCACATGCTGCATAAGGTTTCTGACAGCTATCTTACATACACATATCGGTCAAATGCAGGGAAAAGTAAGAGACCTGTAAGTGTTACTTAATCGCTTGCCGATCAGCCGCCACAGCTGTACTGCGGCAACATGGCTCAGCTGCGTGAATCGCAGTTATTTTACGTCGCTTCCTTTTTTTGGCCACTAGGGGCGTCCACAGCTAGCCTCAATGACCGTCGGGCTCCCGCGATTGCTCGTGACATGGCGAGAACCAGAATCTTTGTGTGTAAACACAGAGATCCCGGTTCTCTGAGGGGAGAAGAGACTGATCGTGTATTCATACAAAGTATGAACACCGATCTATCTCCTCCCCCAGCAAGTCCCACCCCCCCTTCAGTTAGAACACACACATAGGGAACACAGTTAACCCCATGATCACCCCTAGTGTTAACCCCTTCACTGCCAGTGACATTTTTATAGTAATCAGGGCATTTTTATAGCACTGATCGCTGTATAAGTGCCAATGGTCCCAAAAATGTGTCAAAATTATCCGCCATAATGTAGCAGTCACGATAAAAATCGCAGATAGCCGCCATTACTAGTAAAAAAAATTTAAAAAATAAAAATGCTATAAATCTATCCCTTATTTTGTAAATGCTATAACTTTTGTGCAAACCAATCAATATATGCTTATTGCGATTTTTATTACCAAAAACATGTATCGGCCTAAACTGAGGAAAAAATTGCTATTAAAAAACAATGGGGATATTTATTATAGTAAAAAGTACCAAATATTGTGTTTTTTTCAAAATTGTCCCTCTTCTTTTGTTTATAGCGCAAAAAATAAAAAACGCAGAGATGATCAAATACCACCAAAAGAAAGCTCTATTTGTGATTAAAAAAAGGACGTCAATTTTGTTTGGGTACAACATCGCACGACCGCGCACAGTTAAAGCAACGCAGTGCCGAATCGCAAAAAATAGCCTGGTCATTGAGCAGCCAAATCTTCCAGGGCTGAAGCGGTTAAAGGGTAACTCCACTTTTGTGGTGAAAAAAAATAGCAAATAAAGAAAAAATAATATAGTGCATATAAATGCGACAGTAATCATATTGTAATTGAATGTTATTAAAAATTACCTTTCCTTTTCAATCTGCAGCCGATGTAATTTTATAGGAATGCATTGCAATATGGCTACATGGAGTTCTGTACACAGAATGTGTACTGACCACTCCCCAGAGACATTATTATTATTATTATAATACACGATTTATATAGCACCAACAGTTTACGCAGCACTTTACAATGTAGAGGGAGGACAACACAATTACAATACAGTTCAATACAGAATGGACAGGAGGGTCCTGCTTATGGAGCTTACATTCTAAAGAGAGGGGGCTGTGGTACAGAAGGTAATAGATGCGGGGAATGATTTGATGGGGGGTGGCTCGGGGACAGTTGTTAGGTGGGTGTCGGATACATAATTTCCTACTTGTGTGATTGGCTCACCAATTTTCCCAGAAGTCTGCTTAAGATACAAGTCAGATTTCAGGCATCCCCTGCAACAAAAATGTAATTTTTTAAGAGATACTTTCAATAGGAGCATGTCTAAAGGGATGCAGGCCCAGCAGATTTCCTTATTAGTGCTTCCCAGCTGCACACCTGACAGTTAATTATGAAACCACTCCCATTAGACCCACTCAAAACAAAGACACAGACAAACACACTTTGATTTCTTCAGAATAACAAAAGGTAAGAATCTGCAACAAAGTTTGTTATAATCCTCGCAATGTACATAGATCAGCCAGAGGGGAATGTTTTTTTCTGGACAAAAGTGGAGTTACGCTTTAAATGTAGCATAAAAAATAGGTCTCTTGCCCTCAGACAGGGATGTGCTGTGTGGCAGCTAAGGATGAGCTCCGGCGTGTTCGCAGACTCCGCGTGCCGCGCCTGCCAGAAAGTCGGCACGGCGCTGCACTAATCACAGGCAGTGAGACTTTCCCAATCTCTGCAGCCGCACATCGGGAAAGAGTCTCACTGCCTGTGATTAGCGCAGAGCCGTGCCGACTTCCTGGCGGGCTCGGCGCGTGGAGTGTGCGAACACGCCGGAGCTCATCCTTAGTGGCAGCATTCAGAGGGTTACTAATATGGGTTGTGTCATTCAGTAAACATTGCTGCTGTGCTAAAGCCAGACAGATTTCTTATTTATCTTAAAGTGGTTGTAAACCCACTTTTGGGACTTCTACCTATAGGTAAGCCTAGAATAAGGCTTACCTATAGGTAGTGGAAATATCTCCTAAATGTGCGCTGTTTTGGAGATATTTCACTTGTAGTCCAGCGAAAATTCCAACGGCGCATGCGCGGGGAAGAAACTAAACAAAAAAAGTGCCGCGTGCGCGTGTGGGAGTGACGTCACACGGCTCCGCTGAATCACAGAGCCAGAGTCCGCGGCCCGGAAGGAAGAGGGGCCAGAAGATGGATGCTGCCTACACAGGGGACATCGCTGGATTCTTTTGCAGGTAAGTGGCACATAATGGGCTAGTATGCGATGCATACTAGCCCATTATGCTTTTCATTTGCAGGCTTTGCAGCTAGTCTTGTGAGTTCCCTGCAGCCACAGCAAACATACTTAGTAAGAATGTTTAACTGGGGCAGTAAGACAGATTATGACACAGGGTTCACTTTATTCATTAATTCCCTCTGCTGCTGTAAAAGAACAGAATAAAACTTGCCCCTGAAAACTTTTTAATACTTCATCGGTTTTAAAGTGAAAATCTGTCATATTTTGTGTTAAATCTGTTGGGGTCATGTGCAAGTGTGTCTCAGTTGGCTGCCAGGATCCCAACCGCAGGGGATGCAAATACAGGCAGACATTGCCGCATATGCACTACTAAGGGCCCTTTCACGCTGGGGAGGCGCTATTGCGCTAATAATAGTGCCTGCAAACCGACCCGAAACAGCCGCTGCTGTCTCTCCAGTGTGAAAGCCCCGAGGGCTTTCACACTGGAGTGGTGCGCTAGCAGGACGGGAAAAAAAGTCCAGCTAGCAGCATCTGCGGAGCGGTAAAGGATCAGAGTATATACCGCTCCTTCACCGCTCCTGCCCATTGAAATCAATGGGACAGCGTGGCTATACTGCCGGCAAAGCGCCTCTGAGGTGCTTTGCGGTGGTTTTTAACCCTTTCTCGGCCGCTAGCGGGGGGTAAAACCGCCCCGCTAGCAGCCGAATACCGACGGTAAAGTGCTGCTTACAATAGCGGCGCTTTACCGCCGACCCCGCCCCAGTGTGAAAGGGGCTGAGAGGCAGCATGTTTTGCATCTAATTGTGACCCTGATTTGTTTGATAAATATCCCCCACTGTCTACTGTATAAAGTGGAAATACCATTTAATAAAGATTACTTACTATGTAAAATGCAGTGCCTTGATTTAATAAATCAGTACAAAAATGCAAGAGTGTGCATTCCCTTT
Source organism: Aquarana catesbeiana (assembly GCF_042186555.1). Classification (NCBI taxonomy): domain Eukaryota; kingdom Metazoa; phylum Chordata; class Amphibia; order Anura; family Ranidae; genus Aquarana; species Aquarana catesbeiana. The sequence continues at coordinate 69,312,607 of NC_133336.1, read as the reverse complement.
TGCAACCAATTCCATTTCAACGTTTGGCTGGTATTAAAAAAAGTCTATTTGTTTATTTTTCCTTTAATGGAATTCCGATAATCTTACAAATGTGTATTTTCAAACTTTTTTGGTACATTTTTGGTGGAATCTGTGGCCATCAAACAAGTCTCCATCTAGACCTGCTTTTCCATACTGAAACCCTCATTAAATCGACGTTTTCCTTAAACGACTGTTTAGCTGCTCCCTCGTTCTCATATTGTGGCTGAACAACTTACGGGACAAAAGGGCCATGTGTCATTCTTATGTCCGCCCTGTCAAAGTTGATAACTCACTGACAATTCATACTCGTGCACAAATGTGTGCAATCAGTATTGTTCTCCCTTTTAAACGGACACTCCCTTCTGGATGCCAAAAATTTTAATTTGAACCATTCAAAAAGAGGTTCAGTTCTAACTCGATACACTTAAAAGTTTCCCTTCCTTCTGTTTTTGCTTGTAGGACTCGCTAATCGCAAACTGAATGAAAAACATATATGGTATATTAATAAAAAAATCATTTAAAACATATTGTCATGGTTATCAAGAGTATACAATTTTGTATAATTGTAAATAGTGATTTATGTTGTTGTCGATAGAGCCACTAGGAATGAACAAAACTGAGAGTTTTCATCTCCCCCAAAATTCCAGAGAAAACCAAAAACCAAAAATTTTATAAAATGCATTGGAGTCAAAGGAAAAGGCAAAGGATTTTTTTTTTATTGTTTTTTAATGACACAAAGAGCTTTAAATGACCCATGAAGGTCTCCTTTCAACTGCCCTTGACCTGTTTTTGTGCCAAAAAAGCCCCCCTATTAGCCTCATAATTTTACCTTTGTTCACAGAAAGAAAAAGAAACCATATAGTGAAGCAAAATGTTAAGTGGCAGTTCAAAAATAACAATCAAATACACATAAAATTGAAAGAGAAAAGACAAATTTAAAAAAACACTTAATTACATAGTTTAAACTACCCTAAATATAAAAAAAGATCCTCAAATAGAGAAAACAACTATATATATATATATATATATATATATATATATATATATATATATATATATATATATATATATATATATATATATAATTTTTTTTTTTTTTTTTGCACACATATTATGCTTTATTTTTCTTTTCACTTAGACAAAGCCTTCCATGAGTGATGCTTCAAGCCCCGTATTTTGCCAAAAACCTTTATATATTAAACTGGATTGCAAAAAGTTAAATCTATCACAGAGATTCTAAAACTATCCAGCAAATGAGTTAAAGTCAACAGTGCACTTTTATCATTTAAAATTTTTTTTTTTAATTATAAAGTATAGTTTATATTTAAAATAATATTATATACACTCACCATGCACAACTATATGGATGTTAAAGATCATTTCCAGACAGAGATAAAGGCACAATGTAATACAGCTTTAAATTCATTCATTCATTCATTATTAACCATGTGTCTTTTCAGGCCTTGCACACATTTAAAAAAATGTTTTTAGACCTGAGGATTAGTTAAACCACCCCTAAAAGTATATATTTTCTGAAAGCAAGGGCCCTGGAGAGTATATTGTTGTAGTCACAATTTTTTATGTCTGATATTAGGGCATATGTTTATCAAAAGCTAATTTTCTGTTAAAAATAAACTTAAATTTATTCTTAAGCACCCAAAACCTAACAAATGCAAAAAAAATGAAAAGATGAGGTTTGATGAGTAAAGAGATACCCAACATGTCAAGCCTGTACAAACTGTACAAATTGGGAAAGTGTTAAAAAGGTGAAACCATTTAGGAAGCAGAAATTAGTGTAATGAATATTTTTGGTCATGGGTAAGCACCTAGACAGGAACAACATTGACAACTGCCTACTAGGGCCCAAGAGCGGCACAATTAGTACCAAAGGGCCACAGGTTGGGCCCCATGGATCTAAATTGATTAATACTCAACTGTAAGCAGCTCCAGGCTCCCTCTGGCTACACCCAATCACAGCTATGTTGGCCACTCACATGCTTTCCACGAAAAGTTGACATTCAGCCAGAGTTTGCAACCAGTAACTCTATCTGAACATAGATCATGCCTATAGGGGCCCATTCTCACCCAAAGATTTTATAGTTTGAAGCTCCAAGCTCAAAAAGGCTCAACATCCAAAATCCCATGGTTTTCAGTTGTGCCTGTTCACACCTGAGCATAGTGTCGCTTAAAGCTTCTAGCTCAAAAAGGTAAATGAGTTTCTTTTTACCTACAAGTGCTTTTGGCCCCAATAAACTTCAATAGGAACTCCTGGAAAGTGTATGAAAAATGCGTATATGCCACATTTTTTTCTCCTGATAACTAGCTTTCCTTTGGCTAAAAAAAATGTAGAAAGAACACTCAAGCAAAAACGCAGCAAAAATGCTCAAAAACACCTGTACATGCTAAAAATCCTGTAAAAATAACCAAAGACGCTCAGCTGAAGTGTGAATGCAGCCTAAGAGCACATGTCTCATCGGATGCTGTTAGGTTTGAATGCCAGAAGCCGAAAAAAGCCTGAGTTTGTTGATAGACAAATACGTTTTTCTTCTCAGTACAAATAGTAAATTGTGGGGCAGGTATAAAAGATTTGTGTTAAATAGAGGTTAGGTCTACTTTACCAACACAGGCAAAACTGGAGAAAAATGGGCAAGAGATTGATTTAAACACATGTTGCTCCTTGTCTAAGATTATAAGATTTCATGTTCTGCTTCATTTATCCTAATCAGCAGAGATGTATTAAAACCAATTAAGAAATTCCTCACATTTCTCAACTTTTCACCTGCTATTTTATTGATACAATTAAAAGCTTATCATAAGACTCTCATTTGTATGAGATGAAGTACAGAGTATATGCAATGTCAATGCCTGATGCCTCACGCTGCTTGAAGAATACGTTAAACCCTGCCTAAAATATTCCTTTCTACCATCCTTAAATACTGCCTGTGTGCAGACCACCCGCAAAATATAGGTTTTTAATTTATTCTGTGACTCATCAAAACAGAATAAAGAGTTTATGGCACAGAAAAAATAAAACGTTTTTAACCGGTTCCAGACCAGCCACCGCAGTTATACTGCGGTAGGTTGGCTCTCCTGGGCGAGGCGTCGTAGCTGTATGTCGGGCATGCGGCCGCCTAGGGGAGCACGCGCGTGCACCCGGTGTACCCACAGCGATCAGATTCGCTTCAGAACCGATCAGTCTCCAGGCCCAGGCCAATGATTTCTGGCCTGGACCTGGTGATCGGTTCTGGCGAATGGGAGACTGTCCCCTGCCTGTAAGTGTAAATACAGGCAGAGGAAGTGATGTCATCTCCCTCTCTGGAATTTTTTTCCGTTCCAGAGAGAGGAGAGAGGACATTCAAAGGTGAGTTGCACCAACACTACACTGACACAGTATACATAGGCACACTTTTCACCACCCGATCACCCCCCGATCGCCCCCCCCCCCAGTTAACCCCTTCACTCCCTGTCACAGTGTGACCAAGTGCAGTTTTCATATTTTTCTTTGATCACTGTACTGGTGTCATTTGTGACACTAATCAGCATTAGGGTACTTAGTAGTAGGCCCAGATAGGTCTAGGGACCCCTCTAAACCCCCCCTAATAAAGGTTGACATCAAGTTTTAGCATCAGTTAGGGTCCGCGTCAGCCCCAGGCAGTGTCAGATTAGTGCCAGTAGTGCTAACACCTACGCATACACCATACCCCTCCCTTAGTAGTATAGTGTCTGAACGGTTCAATATATTTGATCTGATCAGGTCTATACTAGCGTCCCCAGTAGTTTAGGGTTCCCAAAAACGCAGCGTTAGTGGGATCAGCCCAGATACCTGCTAGCACCTGCGTTTAGCCCCTCCGCCCAGCCCAGCCCAGCCCAGCCCACCCAAGTGCAGTATCAATCGATCACTATCACTTACAAAACACAAAACACATAACTGCAGCATTCGCAGAATCAGGCCTGATCCCTGCAAATGTTAATGCCCTGTACACACAGTCGGATTTTCCGACGGAAAATGTGTGATAGGATCTTGTTGTCGGAAATTCCGACCGTGTGTGGGCTCCATCACACATTTTCCATCGGAATTTCCGACACACAAAGTTTGAGAGCAGGCTATAAAATTTTCCAACAACAAAATCCGTTGTCGGAAATTCCGATCAAGTGTACACAAATCCGACACACAAAGTGCCACTCACGCTCAGAATGAATTAAGAGACGAAAGCTATTGGCTACTGCCCTGTTTATAGTCCCGACGTTCAGAACGATCGGATTTTCCGACAACTTTGTGTGACCGTGTGTATGCAAGACAAGTCTGAGCCAACATCCGTCAGAAAAAATCCATGGATTTTGTTGTTGGAATGTCCGATCAATGTCCGACCGTGTGTACAGGGCATAACAATTTTTTTGGTAGCCTTTGAAGCAGTCGCTGACAATCAGGTGCTCTTTTTTCCTGTGAGTTTTACAAGTTGTACCAGTAAATTTAGAGGCCACAATGTCCATTCGAAGGTACAGTAGTGAAGAGGCCTACACGTTTCTGAGCATGACAGATGAGAGTAAAGAGGAAGTCACCCATCTGTCAGATTCAGGCTCAGAATACGAACCGGTAGACAGCAGCGGCACCCTGACAGATAGCTCTGACGATGGAGTAGTGGTCCCTGCCAAGGTCAGGCGTACCCGACGACGTTCTTCTGCTGTTGTTGAGGTGCAGGAACTGCAGGGCTCTCGTATGGAGCAGAGAGCCAGTACTAGTGTCGCTCATCCTAGTGAACTGGCAAGCGTGTACATCCTGGTCGTACATCCAGCACTGCAGTAACACTTGGTGACGTGGCGAGTCCCATACGTGCAGTTCAAGCTGGTGTGGTGGCTAGCACAAGTCCGTCGAGCCCATAGTGCCCTTCCCGCTGCATTTGCCAATCCGAATTAGGAGCCCACCACTTCTGCAGCACCCATACTTCCCCCATTCACTGGCCAACCCGGAATTCAGGTAAAAACAGTTGATTTTACGTCACTTGATTTTTATTCACTGTTTTTCACGGAAGATCTCTATAGATCTATTGTGGACCAAAGCAATTTGTATGCTGGTCAATTAATCGCCGCTAATCCCCAGTTGGCCCTTGCCAGAGATTGGAAACCTATTACAGTTTCCGAATTTAAGACCTTCCTGGGCGTATCCCTCCTCATGGCCATAACTAAAAAAAGTGAGTTGCGGTCATATTGGTCCACTGACCCAATTCATCATATGTCCGTGTTCTCTGCTTGCATAACCAGGACTTGATACGAGCAGATCTTGTGATTTATGCACTTCAACGACAATGAACTCTGTCGTCCTCGGGGTGACCCTGGATTTGGTCGGCTCTACAAAATTCGGCCCCTCGTAAACCATTTCAACCAACAGTTTACAGCCTTGTTTACTCCTGATCAAGTTGTCTGCATTAATGAGTCCCTGATTAAATTTTCTGGCCGTTTGTCTACCAAACAGTATCTTCCCAGCAAACGTGCCAGATATGGGGTCAAGATACATAAGCTCTGTGACAGGGCAACGGGCTATACATATAGTTTTATGGTTTTCGAGGGAAGAGATAGTCACGTGGAGCCGGAGAACTGCCCAGGCTACATAGAGAGCGCTGGTAAGATTGTGTGGGACATGGTGTCACCCTTATTCGGAAAGGGGTACCACTTGTACGTGGACAATTATTACACAAGCGTGCCACTTTTTAGTCACCTTTTTGATTGTGGAATTGGCGCTTGTGGCACCGTGCGATCTAATTGCTGAGGCTTCCCCCAGCGGCTTGTAGAGTCCTGACTTAGAAGGGGAGAGAGAGCCTGCTTAAGATGTAATAATTTGCTCGCAGTAAAGTGGAGGGATAATCAGAATGTTTTCATTCTGTTCTCCCTTCACGCAGATACGAAATTCCAACGGCGACTGGTTTTGTGGAGAAACCCCTCTGTGTCCACAAATACAACCTTAACATGGGAGGGGTGGACCTCCACAAACAGATGTTAGCGCCGTACTTAATTTCCCATAATGTCAGAAAGGTTACCTGGTTGGGCGCCGGGGCGCGTTGGCGCTCGTGTCCCTGTCCGTGCTGGGGCGCGTGTCCCTGGGGGCGCCGGTGTGTCTGGGCCGGCCGGCCGTGGCGTGCGGGGTGGTGTCCGGGCGTTCGTGCGTACGCGCGTTCGCGCTAGCGCGCGTCCGCGTTAGCGCGCGTCCGCCTGCGGGCGTTACCTTTGACATGCCCGGTAGTGTGGGCGTGCACGCCGGTGTCGGGGGCGCGCTCGGGCGCGTGCGGGGGCGCGGCGCGCCTTGGCGAATCGGCGCGCGCACGAGCGCGGCGTTTTGGCGCCAATCAGTCTATTTGAAGCCTGCCTCTGCACTGACCCGGTGCTGCCTGATCAAACAGCTTTGTACCTTGTCCCGTGATCATCTTGTGTTCCTGTATCCTCGTAGTGTTTACCCGTTGTGACCCGGCTTGCCTTTGGACCTTCCTTGACTGCTGCCTGAACCCGACCCCGGCTTGTTTGACCTCGTTTCTGCCTTATCCCTTGTACCGTTGCTGCCAGCCCGTTACCGACCTCTGCCTGTGTGTGACCAGCCTGATTAGCTCCTGCTCAGCATCTGCTCTATCCTGCCTGAAGACCCACCGGTTGCTTGCCAGACCACAGTGCTCCAGGACTCTAACTTCAGGCCCTCATACCGCTCCGCATTCGCGGGCCTCCTGTCTACTCTACCAGGGGCCCCGAATCGGATACGTAAGGGAGCCTACCCTCTGCCCAAGCGGACTCATCTGTCTGGTAAGTGTGGGACCTGACAGTATCAGGCAGCCATGACTGAGTCCGGGCAGGGGGCCTCCCCCATGGATGAACTATGCAGGCACTTAGCGGGCCTTACGCAAGCTGTTAAAAGTCTACAGGAAGGCTACACCAGACTGGAAGGACAGGTCCAGGCCCTCTCAGCCTCTCCTCCAGGAGCAATATCCAACCCTGCCTCAGTGCCCTCTGTAGTGATGCTCCCACCAGAACCCAGGGTTCCTACACCCGAAAAGTTTTCAGGAGAACGCAGTAAGTTCCGGGTGTTCCGTAACGCATGCGAACTCTACTTTGCCCTACTACCCCGTACGTTCTCCCTGGAGGCTACTAAAGTGGGGTTCGTCATATCCTTGCTGACAGGCGAGCCTCAAACCTGGGCCCACCATCTACTGGAGCAAAAGGCTCAATCTCTTGACTCCTTAAGTGACTTCTTCCTAGCCATGTCTCAGCTATATGAGGATCCTCAGCTAACAGCCACGGCAGAAGCCGCCTTGCACTCCCTTCAACAAGGTCGCAGAGCGGCCGAAGATTACGCCGTGGAGTTTAGGCGTTGGAGCTCGGACACGGAGTGGAATGACGCAGCCTTGCGTCACCAATATCGGCTGGGGTTGTCGGATCCCCTAAAGGATGAATTAGCGCGAGTGGGGGTACCCCAGACACTAGAGGAGCTAATCAATCTGTCAATTCAAATTGACCGCCGCCTCAGGGAAAGACGCTCTGAGAGATCTGTGAATCACCCACGCCTCACCTGGATGTTGCCCAGGGCCCCTAGTGCCCCGAACCAAGCTCCGTTTGTTTCATCTGCCCCAGCCCAGGAGGTTTCGGAACCTATGCAGTTGGGACTGCTCCGTCCCTCTCTGACTCCTGAGGAGAAGACACGAAGACGCACACTCAACCTGTGCTTGTACTGTGGAGAGCCTGGTCACTTTGCAAGAGCATGCCCCAATAAAAGACGTAAGTGTCTGCCGTCTTCCTCATTGTGTGCGCCTGTCCTACCTAGTACCGGTAACCATTTAACATTCTCCATTGTTTTACAGTTACCTGGAAGGAGCATCCCAGTACCGGTCATCATTGATTCGGGAGCATGCAGTGGATTCATTGATCGGACTTTTGTCGAAACTCACCATATCCCCACTCAAACCAAAGCCCAAGGACTGGCAGTCTTTCTAGCGGACGGTTCCACCCTCCGCTCCGGACCCATTACCCAAGAAACGGTTCCCTTATTGGCCACCATTGGCCCGGAACATCAGGAACTGTTACGTCTAGATGTCATCTCCTCTCCTCTCTTCCCAATTATCCTAGGAATACCTTGGCTACAGGCTCACAACCCTAGTATCAACTGGTCTACGGGCAAAATCCAGTTTTCTTCTGAGTATTGTAGACAAAACTGCTTACGGGGGACCTCCCTAACCTCCTCCCAATGCCCGTGCATGGATTCAGAAACTAAGCTCTACCCAGATCTTCCTGAACCTCACCGGGATTTCCTGGACGTGTTCAGTAAAAAGGGAGCAGAAACCCTTCCAGTACATAGATCCTATGATTGCCCAATAGAACTTTTACCGGGTACCGAAGTTCCTTTTGGGAGGATCTTCCCTCTTACTGTGCAGGAGCTGGGCACCTTGAAAACCTATATAGATGAAAACCTGAAGAAGGGGTTCATTCGTCCTTCCACGTCTCCAGCTGGGGCAGGCATCTTTTTCGTGGAAAAGAAGGATCACTCCTTACGTCCCTGCATTGATTACCGGGAGCTTAATAAAATCACTATAAAGAACAGATACCCGCTACCCTTGGTTCCTGAATTATTTCAGAGACTAGGATCTGCTACCGTTTTCACTAAGCTAGACCTCCGTGGGGCCTATAATTTGATCCGCATAAGAGAAGGAGATGAGTGGAAGACAGCCTTTCGTACTCGATTCGGACATTACGAGTATCTCGTCATGCCTTTTGGTCTGTGCAACGCACCGGCAACTTTTCAGCACTTTGTCAACGATGTCTTTCATGACTTACTGGACTTATATGTCATCGTCTACCTGGATGATATCCTGGTCTTTTCTGCCTCCCTGATGGAGCACCGCAAACACGTACGAAATGTACTCTCCCGGCTGAGACAACATGGCCTTTACGCCAAACTTGAAAAGTGTGAATTCGAGCTCCAATCTATCCAGTTCTTAGGCCTGATCATTTTTCCTGATGGCATTAAAATGGATCCACAGAAAGTATCCGCTATTCTGGATTGGCCTGCACCGACTGACAAAAAAGGAGTACAGCGTTTTATTGGCTTCGCCAATTTCTATAGGAAGTTTATTAAGGGATTTTCTTCAATCATAACTCCTATTACAGAACTTATCAAACAAGGATGCCGGTTCCGCTGGACCCCTAGGGCACAAGAGGCCTTTGAAAGACTCAAAGCGCTGTTTACATCAGCCACTATTCTTAAGCATCCCAACCCTGCCTTGCCTTTCGTCCTGGAAGTGGATGCTTCCGAGGTTGCAGTTGGAGCCGTACTGTCACAGAGACAGGGTGCCAAAGCACTCCTGTACCCCGTGGGATTCTTCTCACGTAAACTCTCTCCGTCCGAGAAAAATTATGACGTGGGTGATCGGGAACTTCTAGCCATTAAAGCAGCTCTGGAGGAATGGCGTTATCTCCTGGAAGGTGCAGCACACCCCATTTTGGTCTACACAGACCATAAGAACTTAGAATACCTAAGAACAGCCAAGAGATTAAAACCCCGGCAGGCCAGATGGGCACTTTTTTTTTCACGATTTGTTTTCCACATCACTTACAGACCCGGATCCAAGAATGTCAAATCCGACGCCCTTTCCCGAATGTTTCTCGAATCGGAAAGAACCCTGTCCCCAGACACCATTCTCCCCTCTGGAAATTTCCTAATTCTACAGGAGGACTTGATTTCTCAGATCAGACGAGCTTCCTTGGGAATGCCTCCACCTGCTGAAGCCTGTACCAAGGATGGGCTGTTTTGGGTCAAGAATAAGATTGTGGTTCCTGAGGAGCTAAAAGTACGAGTGCTAAGCCTGTGCCATGATCACAAACTTGCGGGTCACTTCGGCACACGGAAAACAGCTGACCTTGTCCAACGCACCTTTTGGTGGCCTCACCTTGCCAAGGATTGCAAAGAATATGTGGAGTCCTGTAACACGTGTGCCAGAAACAAGACTAGCCGGACAAGAGCATGGGGCCTGTTGAAACCATTACCAGTCCCAGACAGACCTTGGGCCATGATTTCAATGGACTTTATCGTTGAGCTCCCACCATCAGAGGGTTTTTCGTCCATTTTTGTCGTAGTAGACAGGCTGTCTAAAATGGCCCATTTTCTTCCCATGAAGGGCACCCCTTCAGCCATGGAGACCGCCTCCATCTTTATTAAAGAAATCGTCAGACTACATGGAGTCCCGACCAGTATAGTCTCAGACAGAGGCGTTCAGTTCACCTCCAGATTTTGGAGGGCCCTCTGTGGCGCCCTTGAGATCGAGTTGTCCTTTTCTTTGGCCTACCACCCTCAGTCTAACGGACAAACCGAGAGGACAAACCAAACCTTGGAGCAATACATCCGCTGTTTTTCTGCATTCTCCCAGGATGACTGGGCTTCCTTGCTTCCCATCGCAGAATTTTCATATAACAACTCACTACATTCAGCAACTAATCAGTCTCCGTTTTATGCCAATTATGGTTTCCACCCATCCTTCTTGCCTGGAGCACTTCCTGAGTGCCCTGTTCCTGCAGTATCCGAAACCTTGGATTTTTTCTCCAACAACAACAAATTGCTGCAGGAAACCATGACCAAGGCTCAGGAAGACTACAAGAAGATCTTTGATAGAAAGAGACGGGGGGAACTTGTCCTAGAACCTGGCAATTCTGTCTGGCTGTCCACCACTAATCTCAAGTTAGCATGCCCATCCAGGAAACTGGGTCCCAAATACCTGGGTCCTTTCTTGATCAAAAAGAAGATCAACAATGTGGCATATGAACTGGACCTTCCCAACTCCTTGAGGGTACACCCAGTGTTCCACGTGTCCCTCCTGAAGCCGGTCACCCCCAATTTCTTTCCTGGTCGCAGTATTGGCCCACCCAAACCTATTGTGGTTGATGGCGAAGAGGAGTTCGAAGTGGAGGCAATTCTAGATTGCAGAAGAAGGCACAACCAAGTGCAATATCTGGTAAAATGCACGAGCGCGGCGTTTTGGCGCCAATCAGTCTATTTGAAGCCTGCCTCTGCACTGACCCGGTGCTGCCTGATCAAACAGCTTTGTACCTTGTCCCGTGATCATCTTGTGTTCCTGTATCCTCGTAGTGTTTACCCGTTGTGACCCGGCTTGCCTTTGGACCTTCCTTGACTGCTGCCTGAACCCGACCCCGGCTTGTTTGACCTCGTTTCTGCCTTATCCCTTGTACCGTTGCTGCCAGCCCATTACCGACCTCTGCCTGTGTGTGACCAGCCTGATTAGCTCCTGCTCAGCATCTGCTCTATCCTGCCTGAAGACCCACCGGTTGCTTGCCAGACCACAGTGCTCCAGGACTCTAACTTCAGGCCCTCATACCACTCCGCATTCGCGGGCCTCCTGTCTACTCTACCAGGGGCCCCGAATCGGATACGTAAGGGAGCCTACCCTCTGCCCAAGCGGACTCATCTGTCTGGTAAGTGTGGGACCTGACACATAAGGTCAGACGCTGGTACAAAAAAAGTGTCTGTATATTTATTCCAATTGGCTTTACTGAACGCTTATGTGCTATACAAAGCTTCAGGACGAACTGGATGCTTCCTAAAATTCCAGGTAAAGATCATCACAGCCCTTCTGTTTCCAGACGGTGCTGTGGCCCAACTTCACAACGCAAATGCAGTGAGCCGGCTGCATGAGAGGCATTTTCCGTATGTCCTCCCTGGTATCCCTGCTCTCCAAAGAAGATGTCGTGTCTGTAGAAAATGCGGATTTAGGCGTGACATCCACTTTTATTGTCCCTCCTGTCCTGACCAACCAAAAAAAAAAAAGTTTTTTATTAATAATTTATAAATAGTTAAAAATGCATATCAAAATAAAATATTGATTTATCTAGACAAAGTCAGCTATTATCACTGTGCTGAAGGGTATATGAGATAGCCTCCTTACACCCAAACCAACCTGGTCTCTGCATCGGTGACTGTTTCAAACGCTACCACACACTAGTGGAGTATTAGCGTAGGGTACAGCACTACACAGTCCTAGGGCACACTTACGCAGGGTCTCGAAAGATGAGATGGCCATCACATTTTGCGAGACCCTAATCTGGAATGTTTATAGTTACAGTTTATATAAAAGTGCAAAAAAAAAATACACAAAAAAATAAAAAAGCCAAAAAGAGTTGTCGTTTTTTTTTCTTCTCTCTCTATTGTTCTCTCCCTTATGTTTGCTCTCTATTGTCCGTTCTATTGTTTGCGCTCTATTGTTCTACATCTATTGTTCTCTCTCTATTGTTACTGTATTTTAGAACTGTAATGTTATATTCTTACTGTGTTTTATTGTATATGGCATATTTTATGGTATATCTTACTCTTATACTGTAATGTTACTTTGTTTTATTGTTACCCATCGTTTGCATAGCAGGTACACCATTCAGCTGCAGCACGGGGTTTATTTATTCTGACAGCAACAGCGTTTGCTCCCCCGATACGTAAAGTCGAGACTCCAGCGCTGTAGGAGGTGATTTCACCACCACAATTAAAAAAAAGAGCATATATGCGAAAGCATGGGGGCAGGGGTGGAGGGGCGATTTGCTCCTAACATTAGGGGCGGATTGCCCCATGCTGTGGTATATATTTTTTAGGTACAGATTGTAATAAAAAAATAAGTTGTTTCATTGAGTTAATGTTTTATTGTTACCATTGTTTACTTCAGTTACACCATTCAGCTGCAGCACTGATTTATTTATCTTGACAGCAACAGCATTTGCTCTCACAATATGTAAATCAGCGACTCCAGCGTTGTAGGAGATGATTTCACCACCACAGTAAAAAAAAAAAAAATGGTGCATGTATGCTCATCATTAGAAGTGGTGGATGAAGGGCAGTATTCTAATGGTGGGCATACCCACCGATCAATCTCTTTTTTTCGTTTAGCCCACAGGCTGCATGAAAAAAAGAACATTACAATGTATGCCCAACAAGGACCAGCAACGTACAGGTATGTTGCTGGACTCTGAGTGGTTATACCACAATGATGCCTGCAGGTTTAGGTATCATCTTGGTATCATTCTTTTCAGCCAGCGTTCGTCTTTCAAAACAAAGCTAGCAGCTAATTAGCCTCTAGACTGCTTTTACAAGCAATGGGAGGGAACGTCCCACCCCCCTCCCGCCATCTTCCATGGTTTTCTCGGGCTCTCCTGTCCCACCAGGAAACCCGAGAATGCAGCCGGTGGTTCCGCCAGCTGACCATAGAGCTGATCGGAGACCAGAATGCCTCCAATCATCTCTGTGACCTAAGAAACCGGAAGCTACTAGCATTTCAGGAGAGATCTGAGTCTAATAAACCCCAATTTCTTCACAAAAGAGTACCCGTCACTACCTATTGCTATCATAGGGGATATTTACATTCCCTGAGATAACAATAAAAATGCTAAAAAAATAAATAAATAAAATGAAAGGAACAGTTTAAAACTAAAATGAAAAAGCAATTCAGCTATTTGCTGAGATGTATAGTGAGTATTTTGCAGATGTCGCTTTTTGTCACAAAGTTTTGAAAATTGAAAAAAAAAATGTTTCCTTTTCTATTCTTCATTTTCAAAAACAAATGAGAGCTGCAAAATACTCACAGTGCCTCTTAGCAAATACCTTGGGGTGTCTACTTTCCAAAATGGGTTCATTTGGGGGGGTTTGTGCGATCTGGATATTTCCATGCCTCCGTAACTGTGATAGGTAGTGAGGAGTAAAATCACCATTTTTACGCCCTTAGAAAGCCTGAAGGTGGTGATTGGTTTTTGTACTAGTCTAGGCTCCTAAAAAGTCTTACACATGTGGTATCCTCATACTCAGGAGAAGCAGCAGAATGTATTTTGGGGTGTAACTCCACATATGTCCATGGCATGTATCATTTAGTGACAACTTTGTGCAAAAAAAAAAAAAGTTTGAACAATATATCATTTAGTGACAACTAATTTTCCCAAAACTTGTGGCAAAATATAAAATATTCCATGGACGCAACATGCCTCTCAGCAAATAGCTTGAAGTGTCTATTTTGCAAAATGGGGAAATGGGGAAACTGTGATAAGTAGTGAGGAGTGAAATAAAAAATGTACGCCTTTAGAGAGGGAGGTGATTGGTTTTCGGGGTCCTGTACGCGGTTAGACTGCCAAAATGTCCCACACATGTGGTATCCCCGTACTCAGGAGAAGCAGCTGAATGTATTTTGAGGTGTAAATCCACATATAACCATGGCATGTTTGAATAATATATCATTTAGTGACAACTTTATGTAAAAAAAAAATAAAAAATTACATTTATCCGAAACTTGTGGCAAAATATAAAATATTCCACAAACTCAACATGCCTCTCAGCAAATAGCTTAAAGTGTCTTCATTCCAAAATGGGATCATTTGGGTGGGTTTTGTGCTATCTTGACATTTCAGGGCCTCCGAAACTGTGATAGGCAGTGAGGAGTGAAATCACCATTTTACACCCTTAGAAATCCTGAAGGCGGTGATTGGTTTTCGGAGTCCTGTACACAGCTAGGCTCCCAAAAAGTCTCACACATGAGGTATCCCCGTACTCAGGAGAAGCAGCAGAATGTATTTTGGGGTGTAATTCCACATATGTCCATGGCATGTATCATTTAGTGACAACTTTGTGCAAAAAAAAAAAAAAGTTTGTAATTTTCCTGAAACTTGTGGCAAAATATAAAATATTCCATGGACTCAACATGCCTCTCAGCAAATAGTTTTCCTGACGCCTCCATGGCAGCACACGCTGGGTTGTGACTCCGCCCCCACAACCTGACAGGATTGGTTAGCTATAAGTTTGAAGGGGAGACACCCCGCTGCATTCTCTTTTTTATCCTCACCTGACAGATTGGGATATGCAGCTTGCTCCTGTTGTCAAGATAAAGAAAAAAAGCCTCTTACCGCACTCGCCCCAGCAGGTTCAAGCCTCTCCTGTTTGGAAGTCCCTCCTGTACAGTCTCTAAAGGAGCTTCTATGGAGGGAACCCCCGGTCTGGTGGTCTCAGGGGGCGTCTGGACATCTGGCACAGTAAGCTTTAAAGAAGCTTCATATTTTTGCAGTGGTCTCCTTTTCCTTTTTGCCTGTACCTTTGTCTGTAGTTTACTTATGGTGTTTCTCTGCTTAGAGGTCTGCTGGCACTTGTTGTCCACCGCTGTAGGAACCGTCATGGCCGCCGAGGCCGCCTCCTCCACTCTGCAATTGGCCTCAGGGCCTAGTTCTGCCTTGGGAAGGTAATGCCCTTCTCCAAGATGGCGCCGAGGCGCTCGGGACGCTCTGCGCATGCGCGGGAGCGTCATTTTGCCGCGACGGCGGCGGCAGATTTAAAAACACAGGCATTTTCTGTGTTTTTTGCTGAGCAGTATTCAAATACCTGAATGTTCACCGGCGTTCAACTGCTTTGCCAAGAAAACGACTCAGCAAGACCAGGTAAGTCAATTTATTCGATTTAGCCTTCCAAAAAAAAAAAAATTAAAAAAAAAAAAAAGAAAGAGTAAGTTTTAAAAACAAAAAAAAAAAACTTTTTTTCTTTTCTCTTATTTCCTTCAGTCTACACTGTCTACTATCACTATGGAGACCACTGCCCGCGCAGACCACCATCAGCAAACGAGGTAAGAGGCTATTCGTCATCGGTAAGTATTGAAGAAAGGGGAGAAAAAAGAGAGCCAACCACTAACGCTGCGTTTTTGGCAGCCCCACCAGGTCAAGAGCCGCAAGTTCCAGGCGTGAGAGGAGATCAAGCCATGGGTCAAGCAAAAAGTCCCGCAGAAGCCGCTCAAGATCCTCTTCTCGCCACCGAAGACATAGCCGCTCACGTCACAGCCGCTCAAGACGCAGCCGCTCCCGTCACAGTCGGTCACACCGCAGACGGTCACCTTCATCGCACCGCCAAAGCCGCCACACCCGTCCTGCAGCAAACGCTTGCTGGGTATGCGGCGCACCAGCCTTGCCAGATAAACTAGTCTGCAGAGCCTGCTTCAATGAGGCAGCAAAGGACAAAGAGCTAGACGCAGCAATGGCTACGGAGCTCATAAAAGAATCTGTGCGGGAATCCATAAGGGAGACAACAGCACCACTAATCGATAGGCCTACGCCTAGCACATCGGTGGCGGATGACCGCCAACCCCAGGCATCAGAACCCTCCTCAGGAGATGAGGACCAGGACATGTCAGCAGGTTTTGATTTTTCCCTGGTACAGCCTTTCGCAAAGTCAGTCAAAGAAGCAATAGGCTGGGAAGAAGATAAAGAGGAACCGCAGAAAGTCCGGAAATATTTCCCAAATTTAAGAAAAGAACCAGAAAATTTCCCTTTTATAGGTGAACTGGAGGATCTAATTAAAGATGAATGGGAAAGATCTGATAAGCGGTCCAGTCTCACCAACAGACTGACAAAAATGTTTCCTCTGAAGGAGTCAAAAGTCAAAACATTGATGAACGCTCCAGTAGTCGACTCCTCCTTGATGCGTCTTGCACGGCATGTCACTCTGCCTATTGAGGACGCAGTTTCCTTTCGGATCGGAAATTGGATCTAGAATTGAAGAAAGCATACTCCACTGCTGGGGGCGCATGCAGACCAGCAATTACCACAGCAGCAGTGGCAAAAGCCATATCAGGTTGGGCAACCAAGGTGGAGAAGGATCTGCAAGACGGTACTGAAATAGATAAAATAATATCTTCTCTTCAGGAGATCAAGTTGGCAGGTGACTTCGTGGCAGAAGCCTCAGTGGATATTATAAGATCCTCGGCGAGATCAATGCTAGCCTCAGTCACAGCAAGAAGGGCCTTGTGGCTGAAACCATGGATGGCCGATACTGCATCCAAAACAAACTGGTGCAGAATTCCATATGATGGCTCAAACCTGTTCGGGTCTAAATTGGACACCGCTATTTCGAAGGTAACAGGAGGGAAGTCGGGATTAATGCCGCGTACACACGGTCGGACTTTTCGTCTACAAAAGTCCGACAGCCTGTCCGACAGACTTCCGACGTACCTTCGGCGGACTTGCGGCAGACTTTCTTACGAACGGACTTACACACACACGACCACACAAAAGTACGACAGCCTAGTACGCGGTGACGTACACCAAGTCCGACGAGACTATAAAACGGAAGTTCAATAGCCCGTACGACACCCTTTGGGCTCCTTCTGCTAATCTCGTGTTTATCTCGTGTTAGTAGAAGTTTGGTGAGAGACGATTCGCGCTTGTGAGACTCGTATTTTTCAGTTCGTTTTAACTGTTGTTCAGTCTGTGCTTGTGAGGTTTGTATCTGCTTTTCAGTGCGTTTGGTCAGTTGGCATTGAGAAATCTTTGTTTTATTGGCCGCTCGTTCCTGATTTTCAGGTCGTTCTTCACAGGCCTTGCTGTTCTTCAGTGCGTTCTGTTTAGTGCGTTCTGACCAGCCGACCGTTTTGAAGCCATGTTACCTGTACGTACTCGTCGTCGAGCTCGTGCATTGTATGTGCTTGGTGCTGTAGTTTATTCTTCAGCCCAAGACCAGTCCATGAACAGGGCGAGGAGGAGTTCATGGACCAAGAATTGGTTGCTTCAGCGTGACCAGTTCTGTCACATGCCTTTGCTCCGTGAGATCCGTGAGAATAATCCTGAGGATTTCAGGAACTTTCTCCGGATGACGGACCCCGTTTTTGACCGTTTGTTGGCTTTGCTGACCCCCTATATCAGCAGGCAGGATACCTGCATGAGGCAAGCCATCACTCCGGAGCAGAGGCTGGTCGCTACCTTGCGGTATTTGGCCACAGGGAGAAGCCTGCAGGACCTTAAGTTCTCGACAGGCATCTCCCCCCAGGCTCTGGGGATCATTATCCCAGAGACCTGTTCTGCCATCATACAGGTCCTGCAGAAGGACTATATTAAGGTAAGATATTTTTCTTTTATTAGCATCACATGTTCTTTTATGTAATCTTTGATAATATAATGTATTTCTTGCTTCAAACACTACTTACCATCATTGCAATATAGTGTGAATGTCCCCTTTTTATCCTCACACATGCTGGATTTTTTTCCTGTTATTTTTTGTCATGCATGTATATTTTCCTTCAATAACCTTCCCAGCATGAAGTGATGGGAACATATCCACCTAGTCTACTCATTTGGAATGTATTTTGTTTGAGTGTATTTAGTGTGCTGCTAATGAGCAATTATCTAGATTTCACAACCCCCCCCCCCCCACCTAAACTCACTCCAAATAGTGTGCTGCTAATGAGCAATTATCTAGATTTCACAACCCCCCCCCCCCACCTAAACTCACTCCAAATAGTGTGCTGCTAATGAGCAATTATCTAGATTTCACAACCCCACCCCCCCCCCACCTAAACTCACTCCAAATAGTTTGCTGCTAATGAGCAATTATCTAGATTTCACAACCCCACCCCCCCCCCACCTAAACTCACTCCAAATAGTTTGCTGCTAATGAGCAATTATCTAGATTTCACAACCCCCCCACCCCCACCCTCGTTAAAATTTGCTGGAATGTTCTGTGGTGTTGATTTGTCTAAAGCAAATATATGTTGCACTTTGCAAAATGCATGTGCACTCTACAAGTGCATTTGTTCCAGTGCTTTAGTAAATGAGCAGAAGCTCTGCTGATTTCCATCATCAAATCATATGCAAGCCTCAAAGTGTTTTCATTAATTGCCCTTGCATGTGATTGTGTACTCCTTGCAACATGAATGCCTTTTTACATTACCTCATTTACTGTAAGCTGGTTAGCAACTGCACCTGCAGAGTGCGACAACTGCAGTCTTGTAGCCTTTTTAGTCCCTAAATTCCTGCGTGTCCTAAAAGTAATTTTTTTTAGGGATTTCACAACCCCCTAAAATGTAATCAATGTTCCATCAGAGGGGGTGAGCAATCTGATAAGTGTGCCTTTCCATATTAGTTATTCCAGAACAATTAAATTATTGAATGTTATACTGATGCTGGGGAATAATGTTTTTAATTGTCTAATTTTCTTGCAATGTTAGCTTCCAAATTAATTGATTTTGGTTTTCTTGTTTGATTTCCCAGTTTCCTTCAACGCCACAGGAATGGCAGACTGTGGCATCCCATTTTGCCAGCCGTTGGGACTTTCCCAATTGTGGAGGGGCTATAGATGGGAAACATGTCCACATTGTGCCACCACCCCATTCGGGGTCATATTATTTTAATTATAAGGGGTTCCACAGTATTGTTTTAATGGCGGTGGTGTCGGCACACTATGATTTTTTATATGTGGACGTGGGGAAGAATGGCCGGATGTCGGATGGAGGAGTATTTGCCCAGACGGAGTTCTGCCAGCGTCTCCAGAGTGGTGGCCTGGGATTGCCACCTGATGAGGATAACGTGGAAGGACTCCCCTTTGTCTTCATTGCCGATGAAGCCTTCGCTCTCAGCAAGCACCTCATGAGGCCATTCCCCCAAAGAACACTCACCCCGGAGAGGAGGGTTTTTAATTACCGGCTGGCCAGAGCTAGAAGAGTGGTTGAGAATGCGTTTGGAATTCTGGCCAGCCGGTTCCGCCTGTTTCAAACAGCCATTAATTTGGCGGAATACAAACTTAATTTTATCATTTTATCGTGCTGCATTCTGCACAACTTTTTAAATAAGCATGCTCCAAATTATATAGGCACAGTTGGGCCTGAGGCCGGACAAATAGAAGCCAACCTTACAGGCCTGGATACTGTCCGTACTGGCTTGGCCCCCCAAAGTGCCCGTCAAGTTAGACAGCAATATGTTAATTATTTTATGGGTAGGGGGGCCATTGCAATGGGCCAGGATATATAATTTTTGACAATAAAAAAATTATTGATGAAATCTTGCATTATATTTATTGCTTGCCTTTCTTTTGGGCTGTCTCCTAGGTTATGGTCGAGCAGTTGTAGTGCCAACTGTATTGTAATTTTAAATGTCTAAATAAGCTCCATTGCCACTGTAAACAACTTTTTTACAATTATAACTAAAATGATACTGAGCCTTGAAATAACAAACCACACATTTATTTAATTCCTATAAGGAGATGTTTTTATTAATGGTTGTTATGCATTCAGTTCTGCATTTAGTAGAAAATGTTCATAGACAAAAATAGAATGATATCTTAATAATGTAGCAAAATATAATTATATCTAAATATTTATACCTAATCCACAAAAAAATATTTTTGGCTTTTTGATTTTCACAAACAGGCTTTTTTTTTTGTTTTGGGAAAATCAAGTTTTGTTTTGTGTTTTTTTTTTTTTTTTTTTAAAGCAATTTTTTTGTTTATGTTTTTTTTTTTTTAGCAAGTTATTTTTGTTTTTATTATTTTTTTTTAAGAAAGTTTGTATATTTTTTTTTATGGTTTTTTAAAATCAAGTTTTTTATTTTTTATGGTTTTTTAAAATCAAGTTTTTTATTTTTTTTGCTTTTTTAAAATCGAGTTTTTTATTTTTTTTGCTTTTTTAAAATCAAGTTTTTTATTTTTTATGGTTTTTTAAAATCAAGTTTTTTATTTTTTATGGTTTTTTAAAATCAAGTTTTTTA